>NC_037685.1:34088416-34222391 GCF_003255815.1 Theropithecus gelada | reverse complement strand
GTGTGTATGGGTGTGTGTGGGGGGTGGGGGGGCTGGGTGGGGGTGTGGGTGGGTGGGTGGGGGTGTGTATGTGAAATTGAGAATGCATGTTTTGGCTTTCTTCCTCCTTAGCTTACAGAATTGGGCAATTGCAATCTCTCTTTTGTCAGGACTTCACCAATGTACATAGGTCAAAGATGTTTCTTTTTGATTGTTTATTGACATACCTTAGTGTTCCTCCAGTTAATTGGAGAACTTTACTTTCCTATGATTGTTGAGGCCGGCTCTTCATAGACATCTTCTCAGCCTTGCCACAGCTCCACTGGTTCCAGCTGCATATGGCAGCCCTTCATGATACTTTACCATTCAGGCTCTCCTGATTTCACAAAGATTTAGCTTATTTTTTATTAATGAATATCTTTGATGCTTAGAGTGGTTTCTGAAAGGGAAAAGAGAGAAAATTCATTACTCCATTATCTTAAAAGCAGAAGTCCTTTCTAAGTCTCCATTACTCTTTGACTTTGACAATATTCAAGCCAATGATGTACACCAAAATTAGACTGGCTTGAAAAATGATGAACTTGAGGCCATGAGAGTTACTGTGATTGAATTAGGGCCATACATATCAGTAAAAATGAACTGACAGGGTCTTGAGCCTGAATTCAACACATCAGATGGTATCTTAGGAATGCAGTGTCAATCAAAGCCCAGTCGCTCTCCTTTGTCCACATGGGGGAGCTTGTATTGCTCTGTTGATTTTAGTAAAATCTAGCTCTGTTATGGTGGCTTCACTGATGAGCTAGAGTTTAAATACTGAACTTAGTTTCAACCTACATTAGAGGAACTATAATGGAGCAAACTCAAGAAAAGAAGGAAAAGAGGGACAAGGTTTCCCATACTCACCGATACTCTTCTTGCCACAAACATGAATGCTTATGGCATTGTCTCCCTTAAGCTTCACAGTCCTTCTAACCTGCTGTTATTATCCCCTTTTGACACATGAAAATGCTAAAATAAAAGAAGCTGAGTAACTTTTTAAAAAAAATTTTATTGGCCGGGTGCGGTGGCTCAAGCCTGTAATCCCAGCACTTTGGGAGGCCGAGATGGGCGGATCACGAGGTCAGGAGATCGAGACCATTCTGGCTAACACGGTGAAACCCTGTCTCTACTAAAAAATACAAAAAACTAGCTGGGTGAGGTGGCGGGCGCCTGTAGTCCCAGCTACACGGGAGGCTGAGGCAGGAGAACGGTGTAAACCTGGGAGGGGGAGCTTGCAGTGAGCTGAGATCCGGCCACAGCACTCCAGCCCGGGCGACAGAGCATGACTCCATCTCAAAAAAAAAAAAAAAATTTATTTATTTATTTTTTTTTTGAGACAGAGTCTCACTCTGTCACCCAGGCTGGAGTGTAGTGGTGAATCTTGGCTCACTGCAATCTCTGCCTCCTGGGTTCAAGTGATTCTCCTGCCTCAGGCTCCTGAGTAGCTGGGACTACAGGTGTGCACCACCATGCCTGGCTAATTTTTGTATTTTTAGTAGAGATGGGGTTTCACCATGTTGGCTAGGCCGGTCTCAAGCTCCTGACCTCAAGTGATCCGCCTGCCTCGGCCTCCCACACTGCTGAGCTTACAGGCGTGAGCCACCGCGCCCGGCCTGAGTAACTTTTCAAAGCCACCAGTTCAAAGGTGTTCATACTCCGACTTCTGTGATCTTTCAGTTCTGCCTTTCTGCCTCCCAGGTTACCATATTCACTCAGTTGAAATCGTCTCAGCCACAGCTTTGGGATTCTGTAAAGATAAAAGATGCACCAGAGGGTTTCCTAGATGCTTTGTCTTCATCCTTCAAGCCAGGCGATACTGCCACGTTCTGTGTACTTAGGGGCCACTTCTCTGCGCAGCGTTCATCATGACACCCAACACTAATGCAGCAGGTTTTCAATCTGTTGTCTGTAGCCATTAATCAGTTCCTGTGACGTAGGCTATTGTTATCTCATGTTACAGATGAGGCAGCTGGTAGAGAGAGTGGTTAGGTAATTTTTCCAGGATCAGCAATGAATCTCCAGAGAGCTGAGACTGGACCTGTCCATCCCACACATAGCTTACAACATGAGGGCTTTGCTAAAAGTGGTTCAGTAATCTCAACTCCCTTCATCACCTGCACTGTAAAAAAGATGTTTTGTCTCACCTGTGCTGTTACCCATAGTGTGTTATAAAACCTGGTAGCAGAAGAGAAAACAGAAAGGTCAAATCAAAGACTATATACACAGGATTTGTTTCTGACTAAGTATTTCAGACCATGAAGCTAAGACCATTTGGGTTTAAAATTGCTAATAACAACACTTTCTTTATATAAAAAAATACATCAAGAGGGTTACACAGAAGGAAGCATCCTATTTGGGGAAGGCTATCAAGCAGTAGAAAGTGATGTGAATGTCTATTTGTTCTTTTGGTTGTTTTTAGTTTCACTAAGGAATAGTCTTTTTGGAGTATATAAATCTATAACCGCACAAAATATGGCTAGCTTAAAAAAGTGGGAGAGGGAGATGATATGAAATTATCCCCTGAAAAGTCTTGTTTTTGAACACTTGCATTATAATGGAAATAGCCTCAGGTTTCCTCTGGTAGCATTCCAGCATTATTGGACGATTTATTTTCTCCTTAAGTGACATTTTAATATATAGTGTGTTATATGTAATGTTTCTGGAGTAACAAGCATGCAAGAAGTGAGAGAAAAAGAAAGTACACTTAATATGTAGGCAGGTGTCTCAGCACTTTCTTTTTTGTATGTGAAGCCCATTATCTCCAGTGATAACTTTGTTGACAGCACCCACAAATATACTCGGAGCAAGATTTTATAAAATAGATCCAGAATCGTATGACTAAGAGACCCAGCTGACACGTGTCAGCCTCAGATAGTTGCTACATTTTCTGTTTTAAAGACTCAAACAAAACTTTTCACATTCTTCTTTGGGGAAAAAAAAATTACATTTGAAGTCCTTTTTCACCCAAACACATTTTGAGATAAGAGCTCACAAGTCTTGACATTATTTCATTTTGTTATGCGCATCTGTCAAGGAACCAAGATACGATACAGCTACTAAAAACTGATGATCACGGAACAGAGAAACTTGACAGCATTTCATTTCCTTTATGTTCTGATTATACATTTATCAGAAAACCTGTATCTCTTCTAGTTCAGCTAGAAATTGCAAGAATTCAGGAACTCAAAGGCTTGGCAAAGAACTGTCCTATTATTTGGTATCATCTTACATTTTAGAGAAGTTGCTTGGTGGAGTCATTGTTAAAGCTTTTGCTTCTCTTTTCATTATTGTGGGCCACTATCCACAGACCACATTTCTATAGGCCCTATAACTGCTTTGCCGCACAAATTAAACGCCGGGATGTTTCATACATATACGCCAGCATTTCAATGCTTGTCAATCAGAGTTTATAAAATATAGGGATTACAACTTGATATTAACATCCAAATCTATTGTGCTCATTTTATGTGTGAAAATGAGAAACCCTCGTGCAGACGCTAGATTTCCCAGCCTCTTTGTCACCCTGTTTTTAATTTATCTCCAAGTTTTGAGTCAGTAAAATGATTCTGCTTATCAATTTAATACAGAGATAAAACATATCTATGAATCAGAGTGATCGAAACTAAAATGGATCTACAGGTTGTTTGGTATTCAACCCAGCCCTGCTGAGGGTTCTAGTGGGGCTAATTCCTCTGTACAGTACATTCATCCCTGTTCTTAAATTGTGCCTCAGTGAGGGATATGATCTGCTTCACATGAAGAAGTGGACACAGAAGTGCATTGTTTCAGGGAGGAGGACTTTAAAATTTTGAAACATTCTTTTTATGCTTGCCTTTTTTCTTTCTTTCTTTTTTTTTCAGGTATACTTCAAAAGAAATTATCCACATATCGGTCACACTGACCATATGGTTACAAACACCTCCAATGGACAGCCCTCAACCTTAACTATTTTCGAGACAGCACTATGAATCCAACCAAGACGTCATGTCTGTTCCGGAGGTGTTTTCTGCTAGTTTTTGGACTATGTAAACCACATTGTAATTTTTTTACTTTGGCAACAAATATTTATACATACAAGATGCTGGTTCATTTGAATATTTCTCCCAACTTATCCAGTGATCTCCAGCTCTAACAAAATGGTTTATTTTTATTTAAATGTCAATAGTTGTTTTTTAAAATCCAAATCAGAGATGCAGGCCACCAGTTAAATGCTGTCTATCAGGTTTTGTGCCTTAAGAAATGACAGAGTCAAAGCTCAGTTTTAAAGGAGTAGGACAAAGTTGTCACAGGTTTTTGTTGTTGTTGTTTTTACTGCCCCCAAAATTACATGTTAATTTCCATTTATATCAGGGATTCTATTTACTTGAAGACTGTGAAGTTGCCATTTTGTCTCATTGTTTTCTTTGACATAACTAGGATCCATTATTTTCTCTGAAGGCTTCTTGTTAGAAAATAGTACAGTTAAAAACCAATAGGAACAACAAAAAGAAAAAGTTTGCGACATAGTAGTAGGGAGTATGTAACCCTTACTCTCCACCAAAAAAAAAAAAAAAAAAGGATATATGTTTAAAGGATAGAAGGACAATATTTTATCCTATGTTCTAAAAGAGAAGGAAGAGAAAATATTACTTTCTCAAAATGGAGGCCCTTAAAGGTGCTTTGATACTGAAGGACACAAATGTGACCATCCATCCTCCTTTAGAGTTGCATGACTTGGACATGGTAACTGTTGCAGTTTTAGACTCAGCATTGTGACACTTCCCAAGAAGGCCAAACCTCTAACCGACATTCCTGAAATACGTGGCGTCATTCTTTTTTGGATTTCTCATTTATGGAAGGCTAACCCTCTGTTGACTGTAAGCCTTTTGGTTTAGGCTTTATTGAAATCCTTTCTAAACTGCATGAATAGGCTCTGCTAACATGATGAGACAAACTGAAAATTGTTGCAAGCATTGACTATAATTATGGAGTATGTTCTCAGGATGCATCCAGGGGTTCATTTTCATGAGCTTGTCCAGGTTAGTTTACTTCTGACCACTAATAGCATTGTCATTTGGGCTTTCTGTTGAATGAATCAACAAACCACAATACTTCCTGGGACCTGTTGTACTTTATTTGAACTGTGGGTCTTTAATTTTTCTTGATGGTGGTGGCTGTAACATGTTGAGTTCAGTTTACTAAAGGTTTTGAAGTGGAGTCTCATGACCTCTCAGAATAAGGTGTCACTTCCTTGAAACTGCATTTATGTATATAGACATGCACACATGTGCATTTGTTTGTATACATATGTGTCCTTCATATAGGAAGTTTTTTGACTCATCAGTAGAGAGCAACAGATGTTTTATTGAGTGAAGCCTTAAAAAGCACACACACAGCTAACAACCAAAATACATTGACTGTAGTAGCTGTTCAACTCCTAGTATTTAGAAATAAATGTATGGTTAATGTTCAGTCCAATAAACCACACACAGTAAACGTTTATTAATAGTCATGGCTCGTATTTTAGGTGACTGAAATTACAACGGTGATCATAATGAGGTTTGTTAAAATGTTAGCTATATTCAAAATGTCTATATGTTTATTTGGACTTTTGAGGTTAAAGACAGTCATATAAACATCCTGTTTCTGTTTTAATGTTGTCATAGAATTTTTTAATGAAACTAAATTCAGTTGAAATAAATGATAGTTTTCATCTCCATTCAGAGATCTGTATTTCTGTGCTTCGAGGGATTCCTGACTCATGTTCTTGCTGATGAATGCCAATGAGTTTTCCTGAGATCGAAAAATATGGGATCAAAGGATACCTTCTATCATCAACTGGTTCTCTTGGCGAATTAGGTGTACCAAATATTCTAACGGGTAGATTTCAGTGGGTTTCAGACAGTTTGAAGCAGTTGCTATTTAAACAAGTCCATCTGTACCCTTCTAGGAAGAAAGAGTATTAGCTTATGCCTCAGGCTTGAGCAGTATTAAATGGTTGAGGTTTTTGCTTTTGGTTTTGGTTTTTAAGATGACTTTGTCCAAAACTAACAAGAAACGTCTATTGCTGTTACACTGAAATCACTATTAAATAATGATTCTCAAAGTGTGGTCCCTGGACCAGCAGCATAGCGCATCACCTGGGAACTCATTAGAAATGCACATTTTTGTGCCTCACCCCACATCTACTAAATCAGAAACTCTGGTGGTGGGGACCAGGAATGCGTGTTTTAACAAGCCCTAAGGTGATTTTTTTTAAGGGGCCATACTAATCTTCTCTGTATCATTACCATTTTAGTATATGTGCTACTGAAGCGAGCAACCTAAGTGTGATTCTGATGCAGGCTAAAGTCTGAGAACCAGTACCACAAACTATAAAGAACTCTTAAAACTCATTAAGAAAAACACAGAAAGCCCAATTAGAAAAATGCATAAGAGATGTGAATGGGTATTTCACAAAAGAGAATATCCAAATGGCCTCCCAAAGTAATGGGATTACAAGCGTGAGCCACCATGCCCAGCCTGGTATAGAGATTTCTAAAAAAAACAAACCTAAAAATAGATGTCCCTTATGGCTGGGCACAGTGGCTCACGCCTGTAATCTGAGCTCTTTGGGAGGCTGAGGCAGGCGGATCACCTGAGGTCAAGAGTTCGAGACCAGCCTGGCCAATATGGTGAAACCCCATCCCTACTAAAAATATAAAAATTAGCCATACATTGTGGCGCATGCCTGTAATCCCAGCTACTCGGCAGGCTGAGGCAGGAGAATTGCTTGAACCCGAGAGACAGAGGCTGCAGTGAGCCGAGGTCACGCCACTGTACTCCAGCCTGGGTAACAGAGTAAGACTCTGTCTCCCCCACCCCCAAAAAAAAGGATGTACCATACAAACCACCAATCCCACTAACTGTGTATTTACCCAAAGGAAAAGAAATGTATATATTTCTTTCATCAGTATATCAAAGGGATACCTGCACTCTCGTGTTTATCATAGCACTATTCACAATAGCAAAATATGGCATCAACCTAAGTGTCCATCAACGGATGAAAGAATTTTGTATATGGTATATATATATGTACCATGCAATACTATTCAGCCACAAAAAAAAGAATGGAAACATGTCATTTGCAGCAACATGGATGGAACTAGAGGTCATTCTGTTAAGTGAAATAAGGCAGGAACAGAAAGACAAATACCACATGTTCTCTCATACTGGAGCTAAAACATTTAATCTCATGGAAATAGAGAATACAGTGATAGATACCAGAGGCTGGGAAGGGCGGGTGGGTGAGAGAGGGAGGCTGGTTAATGGGTATGAACACAGGTAGAAGAAAGAAGTTCTAATGTTTAATAGCAGCCTAGGGTGACTGTAGTTAGCAACAATATATTATATATTTCAAAGTAACTAGAAAAGAGGACTTGAAATGTTACCAGCACATAGAAATGATAAATACTGAAGGTGATAGATACCCTCAAATACCCTGGCTTGATCATTACACATTCTATGCATGTAACAAATACATGTATCCCATAAATATGTAATTTTAAAAATATATACTGTGTATCAATACCAGAAATAATGCTAGATGCTTTTAATAACACTTTAAGTGGTTGATGTCTTGTGAAGAAACAACTTTAATCAATTCAATGAGTCAGTGAATTAGATTTATTATTTAGTATTGTTCAATTTAGTGAGTTGAGTTAATGTTAATTTATCAGCTGATTAACTTGTCCTTATGTACTGCAATGAAAATCCGTGTTCTTCTTTCAGAGGGTTTTACTGTGGAGATTTTAGAAGCCCGTCTTCTCAAATCTCGGTATTTGTTTCAAATCCTGTTCTCAAAAGATTAATGATATTCAGAATCGCATGCCCTGAAGTGTGTTAGATTTTGCACCTGAATGAACGTGTAAGTCACTTCCCACAACCAATTTTGTTTTAGAGTGTTTTCAAGCTGTGCCTTTACCTAGAAAACTGTATGACATTCTGGCCACCACAGCTCAAAATAACGTCTTTATAATTCCACAAATGTGATATGCATTACTAATGGACATATTTTACTAAAAGCAAAGAGAGAAATCTTTCACCTGAAATAAAGAAAACTAAGAATGTTCAACAAGTAATGCTCATCCTAAAAACCATGTCTCTGCTCAACCCAACTTATTCACCAAATGGTCTAATTCTCAAATCCTCATTCTTTGAAAATTGAGTAAATGTGTGTCAATAAAATACTTCCATCTTACTTGGTAAATAATATAGTTATGGACTACATTATTTCCCAAATACAGATTGAAAAACAAGTAGTTTTCCTCAAAAATTGAAACTCATGGTTTAATTTCCACAAAATATGTTATATGTGTTTTAATGGATATGTTGATCCTTATCAAATGGAAGTTTTCAACCCAGAGGTTAACTTATTCACATACAGAGTCCTTGTTTCCACTATTTTATATTTGATTTCAGGATTTAGAAATAAGTGTTAAGATTCTGCAGAAGCTAGACAGGGGGTAGGAAGAAGTAAGTCTTACGAATATAACTAATTTTCAAGTAAAAATCCTCCCCAAGCCCTAGAAGCTTCTTTGGTCTGTGCTGCAGTTTGATTATGTGGGATGCAGACTCTGAGATGGAGTTTGGTGTTCCGGATGTTGATTACAGAGTTAGCCTTGGGATTGGGATTAATCTTTGTGTAATCAAGAGGGAAGAAGCAGGATTGGGTGGAGGGAGAAATCAAGCTGGAGTGCTAGTCAGAGAGACCAGCTGACCCCACCAGGAACCCTGGAGCTAAAATGGTCAATGAGGGTCATCTGTGTGCCAATGGCCAAGGCTTTCTCCCTCTACCTTGATTAGTCATTGCATGTGGGCTGTCCCCAGAAGGGCTGACAGCAGAAGATTGCCCAACAACTAAACCTCCAGCAGCTGGGACAAGTCCTTGAAGGGGGTGATGGGTGACACATCTCCATGTCCACCACAGTATATGTTCCAGCTGTGGAGGGAGATTATTGGAGTGTTCAGTGGCAGAAGACTCCTGGTGATTGGCATTTAAGTCAAAATGAATTGCCAGTTGACAAGAGATGGCTGATTAAGTGATTGTCTTCAAGAACCTGTGACCTGAAAAAGAGAAGAGAAGGTCCATGTAGGGGAAATATCCTGGTTGTCCTTATTCTCTAAAATCAGCAGTGTTCATTTATTCCAGGAAGTGATCTTAAGAGCAGTCTTCAGATTGGTTAACTCCTATATATGTCTATAATACCCTGAGTACCCCTCATTACAGTGAATCATAGATGGGGTCTGCAGTGTACAGGACTCCTGCTTAGAAGGACCCAGCACTAAGTTTAATGCCCTGTTTTCACCATCTAGAGATTCTGAATTTTTAAACAAAGGGCCCTGCTTTTTCATTTTGCACTGGGGCCTATAAATTATGTACGCTGCCCTGAGTATTTGTGGTTCTGTCTCCTCTCTAAACCATGAGCTTCTGAGGACTTGGACCATGCCCTGTTCATTTTAAAATCTGCATCTTCTAGCACAATGTCTGTCACATCGTGGGTGCTCATAAATGTTTGTTGAGTGAATGGATAATGGCTGGGAAGAAGCCTTCCTTTAAACTATAATTCTGAGATTTAAAGGGGTATCCTAGGGTAGTAGAAAGATCCCTAGTTTGGGGGTCAGTCACATATATCTGGCTGCCAATTCTGTCTTAGCTACTCCCTAGCAATGTTGGGTGACCAAAGAATATGCTGTCCGCCAGGGCAATAAATTGGGACTGTCCTTGACAAATGGGGATATGGCCACCCTATAGCCAGTAGCCTTGGTTACATGCTTGGATAAGTTTCTGTCTCTATGAACCTCAACTGCTTCATCTGTAAAATGGACATAGTTCTTGAACTTGCACAGTTGCTTTGGTTGGGATGATTGGTGGACCAAGAGCATCCAACAGAACAGAAAGGTTAGGACCCAGAGGGAAATGCATTGAGTTTGGATAGTAAGAAGTTCCCCTTCTTCCACCATGAGAGGAGAGTAAGATAAATGTGGATGAAGGTAGGTTTGTAAACTGTAGAAGGTGTATTTCAGGGGATCCTCACCATGGTCTAGACCGAACTGTTCTTACTTTACATAGAGTTAAAATGAAACAAGCACACGCAAGAAGGAGCCCAAGCTCCGGAGTCTGCCGTCCTGGATCCGGATGCTGGCTCCTCTGTGCAGTGGCGGCCTGGGTTTGGATCCAAGTTCTACTACCTATTAATTATTGGCCCTTGGGTTGGGAAACACACTATGCTTCCATTTGTTTTCTGTAAAATTGAGATTGGGGTAGTACTTTTCTCAGAGGGCTGTTGGGAAGATGAAATATGAAGGACATACTCTACAACAGTGCCACTCAAAGCATCATGGTCTGCGGGCTAGTGGCAGGCCACGAACTGTTCATAACCTCAGGCCACAATAAGTACAGGAATTTCAGGAAAGCTGTTAGAAACCTTTATAGGCTTTTGACTTTGCCATGACATCCAAACTCATGATTCGGGGACTCCTTGTGCAGCAGCCAAGAGTTTGTTGAACTTGGATAATGAGGCATGTGTGGTGTGAGCAGCACATTAGCCATGCACAGTAGAACCACTTATTAGTTTGCAATGCATTGAAAAGTTAAAATAATTAAGTAAAACCTATTCTTAACCCCAGATAATTGAGAAGCACCATTTTAGAACAATGCCTAGTGTGCGATTAGCTCTCAATAAACACAAGCCTCTTTATTAATCAGGGAAAAATCATACCATGACTTATGTGTTTAAAATTGGGCTACATAGACTTTCAAAATGCTCTACTATATATTAGCAATATTTTAAAACAGCATTAAAAGCTTAAATCCTGCTCATGTTAATTAGGGATGTGTAAAGTCTAAAAGTATTTTAAAAACAAAATGATGCTATGCATATGTTTATACCAAGTCTATTCTTGAATTAACAGCATGATCTTGATGTTGAAGGCAATAGCTGGGTACACGTCAGGCCACTTGTAAAAGTGGGGAACATGGGGCCGGCTGTGGCGGCTCATGCCTGTAATCCCATCACTTTGGGAGACCGAGGCAGGCAGATCACCTGAGGTCGGGAGTTCGAGACCAGCCTGACCAACATGGAGAAACCCCGTCTCTACTAAAAATACAAAATTAGACAGGCATGGTGTCCTGAGCCTGTAATCCCAGCTACGTGGGAGGCTGAGGCAGGAGAATTGTTTGAATCCGGGAGGCGGAGATTGCAGTGAGCCAAGATCGCGCCATTGCACTCCAGCCTGGGCAACAAGAGCAAAACTCCGTCTCAAAAAAAAAAAAAAAAAAAATGGCGGTGGGGGAAACACCAGTTGATATGCAGGGTGTCGACTTTCCTTTAAAAACAGAAAGAATGTGGGTTAACTGAGGTTTTGCTTTTTAAACTTAATGTTCTAAAAAAAACCCTCATCTTTTCAAAAATAAAGTAGCAGTGTAGGTTGAAAGCTGAGAGAAACATGTTTGTTTGAATTTAGAACTAAAAAATAACAAAAGAATAACATACCCTGGCCCTAAACGACCTTCACTTACACTCCAGTTTATCTCACTTATCACAGTGGGGGTCCACATCGGGATTATATGGTTTTTCAAGAAGGACCAAGATAAAAACTTAGATAAACTACGAATACTTTACAGAAAGCTTACATTGGAAAGTTCCGGCTAAATTCAGTATTTTGCTCAGCAACCATGCGCATAAAACAACCAATGCACAATTATCCGTAGCAATAGATAGAAAGCCTTGGGTGTTGCAAAACGGCGTTTAATCCAAAAGTTACTCATATTTGACTTTGGAGGGCATTATGAGAAATCTTTGAAAATAAAATTTTGCAGACTACTTAGAAAAGTCAAAATGAGTCACGGCCGGGTGCAGGGACTCACGTCTGTAATCCCCGCACTTTGGGAGGCTGAGGTGGGTGGATCATCTGAGGTCAAGAGTTCGAGACCAGCCTGGCCAATATGGTAAAACCCCGTCTCTACTAAAAATGCAAAACTTAGCCAGGTGTGGGAGCACACACCTGTAATCCCAGCTACTACTCCTACTCTGGAGGCTGAGGTGGGAGAATCATTTGAACCCAGGAGGCAGAGGTTACAGTGAGCCAAGGCTGTGCCACTGCACTCCAGTCTGGGCGACAGAGCAAGACTGTCTAAAAAAAATAAATAAAATGAGTCTCTGCGAAACAATTTATATCACATTATTTTCAGTAAAAAGAAGAATCAACAGAGGATTGAGGTGGGGGTTTTTTGGTTTTTTGTTTTGTTTTTTTTTCAAGACAGGGTCTCTCTCTCCCCGGCTGGAATGCAGTGGCACAATCATGGCTTACTGTAGCCTCAACCTCCTGGGTCAGGTGATCCTCCCACCTCTGCCTCCTGAGTAGCTGGGACTACATGCATATGCTACCATGCCTGGCTAATTTTATTTTTAAATTTTTTGTGGAGACAGGGTCTCACTATGTTGCCCAGACTGGTCTCAGACTCCTGGGATCAAGCAATCCTCCCCTCTCAGCCTCCCAAAGTGCTAAGATTACAAGCATGAGCCACTGCACCTGGCCTAGACTGAAGATTTTTAAATTCCATTTTATAACATAATTAATTAAAAATAACCCATGAGTTCATACTGATTCGAATAAGACAGATGAAGATAGATAAGTAGGTAGGCAGGTAGATAGATAAGATAGGATGAGATAAGATAGATGATATTTAGGTAGATAGGTAGATATATAGCTAAGTCAATGAATGGATAGACAGACAAATGGAAAGGAAAGGTCTTTTAGAATGTCAACTAATAAATGTAGAAGGATTGACAGAAAAAGAACCAGGCGGAAGCCATCATTGTCATAAATAATTCAGATAAAATTCAACATTGGCTTCTAAATGAATATAGGGTGGACGTTTGGGTGGGAACAAAGTATTTGCATGAACAGAAAATATCTTCTTGTATTAACTAAAAAGGGAGGAATTGTATCTTTATAGTAGAAGAATCTGGCAGACATCACCCTAACCAGGTGACCAGAGTTAACATTAATAGGACCAGTAGACACCCTTGTCTCTTGACGTGTAAGGCAATGACAAAGACACCACTTCTGTGTTATTTCTTTCTGGCCCCACCCCCCAAAAAAGCCAAACCTGGATCAAATCAACAGAAAAGCCCAAATTGAGGGCACTCTATAAAACAACTTGCCTGTACTCTGAAAATGACAATGACCATTAAAGGTTTAGTGTTTCAGATTAAATGGAAACTTAAAAGACATGACAATTGTGTGATCCTGGATCCAAAAGCATGCAATAAGGACAGCACCGAGACAATTAGTGAAATTTGAATAAGAACTGTGTAGTTGATCATAAGTTGTATCAATGTTACATTTCCTGAATTTACTCATTCTACTATGTAAGTGAAGGTCCTTATTCTTAACGAAATACACATTGAAGTATTTAGGGTAGAAGGGCTATGATGTCTGCAACTTGGTTTCAAATAGTTCAGCAAAAATGATTTTTTATATATATGTATACATGCACACACATCATATATACATACACACATATATAACAATATACACATTATAAACACATATATACATATAATTTATATATGATCCTGGATCAGAAAACTACCATCTATTTATCTGAGAGAAAGCAAATGTAGGAAAAAATGCTGAGTGAACCTAAATGCAAACTCCACAGGAATTTACTGTATTATTACTGCAACTTTTGTACAGATTTAAAAGTTTTCTCAAAATAAAAAGTTAAAGACAAACATTAGTCTGCCACAGCTCAGCCCACAGACTAAAGAATCCACATCTAGATAAGCAAGAGTTGACTATATGTGGTGTTATAAAAATCATCAGACAAGTTTTAACTTTGTGAGTATGGTTTGCACAGCTCCCTCCAAGCTGAAGGGCTTGAATCTAGCTTTAGGCAAAAGCACAGAAATATGCATACTTCTGTGGAGAATGCATGTGGAGTCAAGTGCTGTGCAGAACCTGGACACAGAATGCAGGTAGATCCATGTGGCCACTCCCTTCAACAACAATGGAGTCAATGATACGATCCTGGAAATCTGGCTCATCAGTGATTCTGCATTTGACATTACTATGCTTTGAAAAATCACATGATGCTGTATCTTGCCTAGATGGACAAAAATAATTTCATTAACAGAAGGGATCTGGATGATGCTGCTCTAGCGATAACAGAGCAGTTAGGAGTAGATGTGTCTCCACCAACAGTTGAAGGGCAAAGCGCTGCCTCTTGCCGCTCAGCAGAAGCCATATGGATGATCCCAAACTCTGTATTTTGGTAGAAATTCATTTTATACAGGAGGCTCTCTTTTTTCCATGATAAGCAGATGTTTCCACCTGGCCTTGTGCCAGTCAAGTTTATTCTGGTGTGCACTTTCCTAATATGAAAATCAGCTAACTCCTTTTCATCAGTTTTCTGAAAGACCTGGTTTAACTCATCTGACTCTGCCAGTAGTGAACTTTTTAAGAAAGTAACATCATAGTTGCTACCTTTTTGGCACGGTCTCACTCTTGCCTAGGCTGGAATGCAGTGGTGCAATAATGGCCCACTGCAGCCTTGACCTCTGGGACTCAAGCGACCCTCCCGCCTCAGCCTCCCAAGTAGCTGGGATTACAGGCATTTGCCACCACCATGCCCCCTAATTTTTTTTTTCTTTAGAAACAGGGTCCTACAATATTTTCCAGGCTTGTGTCAAACTCCTGGGCTCCAGCCATCCTCCTGCCTCGGCCTCCCAAAGTGCTGGGATTATAGGCGTGAGCCACTGCACCTGACATTGTTGCTACTTGTAAATGTAGTAACCAAGCATACAAGCAACCAGGTGAAGGATATTGACTCTACACTTCCTAACCTCCAAATAGGAAACAGTTTCAAAAAAAAAAAAAAAAAACCTTGAGAAACGGGGGATGTCTGATTTGACAAAACAGAAGTTAACATTTCTGGTCATTTTAAAGTTCTACTGAAATCTGTAAATTTCATTTGCTAAATATATTTTGTTTTTCTTTGTTGTTTTAATAGCGAATACAGTGAAAATGAGGGAACGCTGTATTCTCCAATTTGCAAGGGTTCTTGCCAACGGGCACTATTCACTATTAGCAGGAATACAGCAGAACAATCACTGTCAAACATGCTGGTAAAAGTGTGAATGATACAAACTTTCTGAAGTTTGGTACATATGTCAAGGTTCTTAAAATGTTCCTATATTTTGGCTCAAAAATTTATCTTCCAGGGATCTACACTATGGATATAAATTCCAACAAAAATATACATTAACAGATATTTTTACAATATGATTTATAATATCAAAAATGGAAACAAGCTAAATTCTACAGTCACTATGTTCATGCAATAAAGTATTAAATAGCCAATAAAACAATCTTTCCAAAGATAATATAATGATGTGGGGTGATATGGTTTAGCTCTGTGTTCCCACCCAAATCTTACCTCCAATTGTAATCCCCATAATCCCAATGTGTTGAGGGAGGAACCAGGTGGAAGTGATGATTGGATCATGGGGGCGGTTTCCCACCCACATCTCATCTCGAATTGCAATCACCATAATCCCCATGTCGACGGAGGAACCAGGTGGAAGTGATGATTGGATCATGGGGGCGGTTTCCTCCACGCTGTTCTCGTGATAGTGAGTGAGTTCTCACGAGAGCTGATGGTTTTGTAAGGCAGTTTTCCCCGCTCTTGCTCGTTGTCTCTCGCCGGCCGCCATGATTGCAGGTTTCCCGAGGCCTCTCCAGCCATACGAAACTGTGAGTCAATTAAAGCTCTTTCCTTTATATATTACCCAGTCTTGGCTATTTCTTTATAGCAGTGTGAAAATGAACTAATACGTGAGGTAAGTAAATACCGTTTTTTAATATTAAGAAAAACTACCAAAAATTATATTTTATACGCATGTTTGTATCTTTAAAATTCTGAAATTAATAATCAAAATGTTAATAGTTATTTCTGAGTAATGTGATTGTCACTGATTTTTATTTTTGTAAGTTTTTAAAATTTTCCAAGTTGTCTATAATGAGCATGGGTTAATTATAAGGTCCTGAAATTAAGTATGGAGAAGTTACAGTGCCTCTTTCAGTTAGAATGAACTTGTAAATTTAAATTGTATTTATGAATAATGCCTTACCTGTCCACAAAGAAGCTCCTAGCTTCAGTATCTTTACTGCAGACACTCCCTTAGCACATGAGTTGAATGGTTGTTCAGAAAAGTTTGGTATCATGGTTTGAACGATCTTTTCATTGTTCCTGTTCTCTAGCAATATCTGGCAAATCTCAATGTATTCCCATTAAAAAGACAGGCCATGTGCAAACTGGATTTAGTCAGGTACTCTACATACAAAAACCATTTTTGAATGGCACTTTTAGGACAAATAATGATTAATTTCTAAACCTTTGAAATATTTAAAAATAAATACATAAATATCACTGCCAAAGAGTTAGCAGTGTTGAATGCAACCTACTTTGTGTCAATGCAACTTCTAAAGTGCCACAATAAAGATCTACTCTAGATCAGATCTAGTTTTTACTAAAATTGTGGCTCCTAAATTGCACCGTGGGTCTGGATTTGCTGCCACATGTTTTTTTGGGAGGTACCTGAAATCAGTTATCAGGCAATGAGAAATGGTTAGGCACATTTTCCTGAGACACTTGGTGTTTCCCCAGATTGTAATGATGTTCGAGCTTCTGATTTACATGTGTAGGTGCAGAAATGCAGATGACAATTAGGAACCTGAAACAATAACTCATTTTGGTGAAATTTCGACTTCCAAGTCTTTCTCAAGCACCTGCAGGGTGAGGACTGGTAGGCAGACTGTATCAACAAGCCAGCCCAGCCTCCGAGCTACCCACCCATGGAGGAGGACTGGTGAGTTGTCTGTAGGTAGCTTTTTGTTCTCTTCCTTACTTCCTCACTTTTGTTCTCTCTCCCACCCCTAGAACATGACTCCAGCTTAATAGATTTCCTGACTACTGGTTTTTGGAATGAAGATAGCATTTTTGAGAACAAGTTGTGTATTGTGGTAATGAATACATGATTAATATCACTATTGATTTCATCAGTGCCAGGAGCCTCTTCTTAAAGGCTAGGCTTTTGATTAGGTAGCTGCCCAGGTATTGTGCTTGAAGGAGCCCTAGGAAAATCCTTGATGCAAACGATGTTCCCTATTGATGCTTGGGGGCGGTGGGGGGGCATCGTTTGTAATTTATTCATGCAGATATCTTGTGCTCTTTTCTTGAGGTCCTCTTAAAAAGAAGATATTGCATTTTTATAAACATGCATAATATGAAGTCACCAACACTTCACTGAGAGTCAGTTTATCAATTGCTTTCTCCCTAACAGAAGCAGCAATATGATACCACATGGTTTGGGGGAGTGGGTGTTTTTGATCTCTTTGGAAGGGAAGAACTCATCCTTGGTAAACATGACAGAATCTTCATCAGTAAAGATATTTCAGCAATCAGGTTGCGTAATAATATCAAGTCATAATAAGTAAATCTCCGAAATCCTGAAAAAAAGGCAAACAATAGGTAACACATTGAATTTGCCTTTTAACCATTCAACTTTGTGCAGCCAGATACACAAATTTGAACACTATCCACCTGCCAGTTTTGCTTAGTAAGCCAAATTATCCCTCAAGTGCTCTATGGGTAAGAGTTGGTTGAGGGATCTTGGAAGGATTTGACTTGGAGTTCATCGTTTTTGGGAGAAGGAAGTTGGAGAAGCAGACCTGCTTGGTAAAGAGAACTTTAACCTGCTTAAGTGGCAGAGGGAGTATTTGAGGGCAGCCAGGTCTCATTCCTCAGAGCCTGGCTAAACATGGTGTCTGGACCATAATGGAAGAATAATCAGTGTTGGTTGAAAAAATGAATGGCTTTCATACTGAGTGTTAGCTGAACAAGTTGAATTCTGTTTGTTCTTAGTGTTAATCCTTGTTTCAGGCAAACAAATGTCACTGACATCTCAACATCAAAAAATTCAGGTGTAGTTTAAACTTTTAGACAACTGATTAGAGACTATGCATTTATGTGCTAAGTGTGCTGATTTTTTTCTCTGCGTTTTCTCTGCTTTAATGTAGAAAGTATCTACTATAGGTAGGGCCCACTCCTATTTTCTGGCCCAAGGCAAGAGCAGGAATGGAGCCCCACACATCACATGTCTAAATAAACTATAAGTAAAACTATAAACCAAGCTAACAAAGTGTTAAATAAAATATGTGTTAGCCTGCCACCTTGACAATCCTTCCTAATTGCCTGGCTCAAATTGAATTTAGAATTCTTGGACTCTTGAGTTTTGTGCTGAACTAGGGAGGCATGGGAAGAACTGTCCATGCCCACAGCCCCCACGTGGAAGGGCCTCATGTGTGCAAGTAAAGACATCCAGAAGGCACAAGCAATTCTGCCACCCCTCCCTAGGCTCACTAATGAGCCCTCTCAGGCCCAGAGCTACTCACACTGGGTGTGTTGCCTGATGCTGTCACTCTTTCGAGGATAGACTCGGGCAACAGGCCCACACAGGTTCTTGAAGTGGGCTGAGGCCTTTGTGCAGGCCATTCTGGGATCCTTGCTACACTAAATAATCTAGATCATTGCTTCTTTAATTGCATATAACCCACCTGGAAATCTTACCAAAATGCTGTAAATCTGGGTCAGGGCATTTCCAGCAAGCTCCCGGGTGATACTGATGCTGCTGGTTCATGGACCTCACTTTTGGTAGCAAGCGCCTAGAAGGAATGGGCTTTAGCTGGATTTGCTCTCCAGGCGCTCAGACCCCATGGGGACCAAAAGGTCCGGGGAGAGCTAGAAGGGCGTCCTCTACACTGTGGGTCCCAGGGCAGAGGCCTCTTGACACTTCTTTGCTCACATCCCCATTGCATCAGTGCACTCTGTTCCCACACTGCTGAGCCCTGGTCCTCCCCAGCACTCTGCCACCGCCAAGCTTTGATCTCCCACTCACTGTCCCTAAGTCAAGTTTCTCTTGGCTCCTTTCTCCACCTTCTCCCCCCTCCTTCCCCCGCTTTTCTCTTACACCAGAAAGCAAATGTAAAATAGCATTTCAAAAATATTAAAAATGAGTGCTGATGAAACCATGTTGTGTTTTCTTGGACTGTCAGCAAGCAGCAAGGATACTCGCAGACACCGCCTCTCGCGGGCCTTGCTGTTGTTTGTGAACAAAATCATATCTGCTCACCCATGAGCCAGAATCAGGATTTCCAAACACAAATGTTTGCTGGATTTGGGCAGACTGGGTTTTTCTCCCATATTTTTATTTTGACAAGGCTATTAGGAAAGCTGCTATTTCATTATCTAAAGGAATCAAATCAGCTGCTAAAAATAAACCCTGCAAGTTTTTATTACCATGGGGAAATGCCTCTCCCCTCCCTGCCAGTTTCTCTGATGAAGCTTAATCCTTCAACTTGTGTTCAAGTGTTTGCACTGTTTTTGAGTTCTTTTCTTCTTTCCAAGGCTGCTTTTCACTATTGGCCTGAGTTATTTGAACAGGTGGCTTTGCACAACCTACGCTAATGTGAGGCTTTTTGTCTGCTTTCAGACTGCACAGGGAGCCATTTCAGGGACAAATGTGTCTTTCTTGCTAAATTATTCACACCTGTCTTGATAACCACCCTTTGCAGAACTAAAATACCATGCCAGAGAGGGCTTCCTCTCCAAGGGGGCGCATGCTCAGCAAGGAAAAGATACCGCACGTGTCTTTTTTTCTCGGGCGTATGATAAGCAGCCCCAAGGGGATTGTTCTGTGGCATGCGGCCCAATGTCCCCTGGTTCCGTGGGAAGTGAGTGGTCATTGAAGCTCCCCGCTGGGCAGGTCAGGGGCTGGGTGCACGTGGATGCGCGAGGCTTCCAGGGGGGCTTGGCCAGGCCACAGTCACCGGTCTGAGACCGGTTCCCCGACCCTCTGTACCAGGCCACTTTCGGCGGGAGCGTCGGCCCCGGGCCGGCGGGGAAGCAGAGTGCGCGGCCTCTGACACAAAGCTGGGCCTGGCGCAGCATCCCAGGCGGGCGCCCCCAGATGCTTGGCGCGAGCGCTGCCTGGCCACGGATCACAGGCGCCCGCCCTCCACCACTGCCGGCCCGGGAGCTCGCCTGCCCCCTGGAACGCGATCACAGGCTGGGGCCCCGCGGGCAGGGAGGGGCGCGGGCCCCACCCGTGGGGAGAGCGCTCGCTTGCTGGCTCGTTCCCACGGGGAGGTCGGGGCTTCTCCCACCTCTCCTGCGGGGATGTGCTCCGCCGGTGGGAAGGGGCGCGGAGAGGAGAGTACAGCTGGGGCCAAGGTGCTTCGGAGTGGCGGTGTGGACACAGCCAGGCACGGCCACGTGGTGGCCACCTGGTCTAAAGTCCTGACCAGGGACGTTCCGTGGGTGGGATTTTTTTTTTCTTCCTTCTTTTTGCATCTGCACCCTGTTAGTTCACGGATAGCAAGAAAAGAAAATGAAGCGTACAGGGAATAGGCGGCAAGGCACCCCTGGATAGAGCTTAAAGGGATCCAGTCCTCCCACAAAAGTGGGCCTGATGCTGCCAGGTTCCCTTCTGGCCGCCACACCCCACTTGTGTGGTTCGTGGGCTCCTGAGCGCCTTCCCTCATGTTAGCCGCAGGCACCCAGGGCAGCCGTGTGTGTACACACACACACACACAATCACAGGTAACCTTTTGGGACTCTGGGCACTGCAAGGAAGGTGAACGGATCACTCAGTTACCTACCGTGATGGTCCATCCCTTATCTCTACAGTAGGCCAAGGGAGATTGGCAGCTGGTTCCCATCTAGTGGACAAAAGCCACAAAGAACTGTGGAGCTGGAAGCATCCCCTCGGTAAATATGCTCACCAGGCATCACCTGTAGACTAAACCAAATGGAATGTCTAGAAAATATGTAGTGTTGTTTTTCAAATTCACGTAGGAAATGGGATTCATAGAATACAATTTCACTTTGAAGTATTAATGAATTCAGGGTGGCTCTCCTCCAGGAGCATCTGCCCTATTAATAAAGCCCAGTGGTACAGGCATCCTGGTGCTAGTGGAGGGAACTGTGCCTGCCTTTCCAACACTCATCCACCCCTTGCTGTCACAACCAGTGGCTGCTACTTGTCTTTTTTTTTTTTTAATTAATTAATTTATTTTTTAATTATTATTATACTTTAAGTTCTAGGGTACATGTGCATAACGTGCAGGTTTGTTACATATGTATACTTGTGCCATGTTGGTGTGCTGCACCCATCAACTCATCAGCACCCATCAACTCGTCATTTACATCAGGTATAACTCCCAATGCAATCCCTCCCCCCTCCCCCCTCCCCCCTCCCCATGATAGGCCCCAGTGTGTGATGTGCTACTTGTCTTGAATGGGCTGAGGCCAGTGGTTCACAAATCTGGCCTCACATTAGAATCAGCTGGGAGCTTCAAGAAATTCAGGTCCAGCCACTCGGATACCTGTTAACATGGGATCTCTGGAATAAGGGGTGATTCTGATCACAGAGTTGAGAACTACTGACCCAAATCATCAGAGGCGTATCATCCCCTTGCTCAGAGAGGAGCAGTAGAGGCCCAAGCCAGACAGCACATGGGAAGAAAGAGAATGGCAGGGAGGGCATATTAGAAAGGAGGAAGATCTCAAAAAAGGGAGAAAATAAGTTATTTTTTTTTAGGTGCAAAGTTTTTCGTGCATTCTCCAAATATTTTTAACCATAGAACACTAAAAATTATAACGTATTGACAGAACATTATTAGGAGCTCTTAATCGTGTGCATGTGGGTTAAGGAGAGAATAAAAATGTTATCAGATTAAATGCATGGAATTATCAAAATTTTATCAAATGTACTCATTTAAAAGTGAGTTTATTAAGGTATGTGTTATATAAAATGAAATTCACCAACTTTTAATGTTCAGGTTAAGTTTTGCAATGTATGCAATTATGTACCACCATCATAATCAAGATGTTCAACAGTTCCATCACTACCAAAAGTTACCTTGTGCCTCTTTGCAGTCAGTCCATTTCTACTTTTAGCCTTTGGCAATTGATCAGGTTTCTATCCCTATAATGTTGCCTTTCTCAGGATATCAGATAAATGGAATTATACAGTTCATAGTTTTGAGTCTGGCTTCTGTCCCTTAGCAAAGTGCTTTTGAAATGTACCCACGTTGTTGCACTTATCAGTAGTTGGTTCCTGTTTATGACCAAGTGGGATTCCACTGTATGGTCTTATCACAAATTGTTTATCCATTTATTGGTTGGTGGATATTTAGGTTGGGCTGAAGATAGGTCCATATCCTAATCCATAGAATCTGTGAATATTTCCTGACATTGAAAAAGGTGTGACTGTCAGAGGTCTTAAGAGGAAGAACTTATCCTGGATTATCTAGGTGGACCCTAAATGCCATTACGTGTCTGGGTGGACCCTAAATGCCATTACATGTGTCTTTATAACAGAGGCAGAGAGAGATTAGAGACAGACACAAGGAAGGGAGGTGATATGAAGGTTGGGCAAAGAGAGAGACAGTCACAAGCCAAGGAAAGCCAACAGCCACCAAAGCTGGAGGAAGCAAGGAGTTATTCTCCCCCTAAAGCCTCTACAAGAAGCAGGGCCCCGCCTGTACTTTAATTTTGAACTTCTGGCCTTGAGAACTGTAGAATAAATGTGGTATTTTAAGCAATTCATGAGAACTCTAGTTTCTTTACATTCTTACCAGCGCTTGTTATTGTCAGCCATTAGTTTTAGCCATTCTAATGGGTGTGTAGTGGCATCTCATTTGGTTTTAGTTTGCATTTCCCTAATGGTTCCTGATGTTGAACATCCTGCCTGTGTTTATTTGTCATGTGGATTATTTATTTTTTGTTTTTTGAGATGGAGTCTTGCTCTGCTGCATGGAATTATCAACATTTTATCGATGTACTTATTTAAAAGTGGGTTTATTAAGGCATGTGTTATATAAAATGAAATTCACCAACTTTTAATGGTAGAGCCTGAAAGGCTGGAGTGCAGTGGCATAATCTCGGCTCACTGCAACCTCCACATCCCGGGTTCAAGTGATTCTCCTGCCTCAGCCTCTTGAGTAGCTGGGACTACAGGCGTGTGGCACCACGCCCGGCTAACTTTTGTATTTTTAGTAGAGACGCGGTTTTGCCATGTTGGCTAGGCTGTTCTCGAAGTTCTGACCTCAGGTAATTCACCCTCCTCGGCATCCCAAAGTGCTGGGATTAAAGGTGTGAGCCACCATGACTGGCCAAGGATTTATTTCTTTTTGATATTTGTACATATTTATCGAGTACATGTAAAATTTCATGACATGCGTAGAATATGTAATGATCAAATCAGGAATTTGTATTTAGGGTATTTGTCACCCCAGTGTTTGCCATTTCTACAGGTTGGGCATATTTCAGGTCCTTTTTTTCCAGCTTTTTAAAAAGTACAATGCATCGTTGTTAACTGTAGTAATCTTCTGTGATTAGAACTTATTTTTCTTTTTGTTTGTACCCAATAGCTGACTTCTCTTCATCCCTCTCTCCCACTCACACACCTTTCCTGGTCCCTGGTGTCTGTCGCTTCACTCTTTACCTCCAGGTGATACTTTTTTTTTTTAGCTCCCACATGCGAGTGGGAACATGTGATATTTGTGCCTGACTTTGTAGATTTTTTTTTTTTAGTGAAAGGTCTGTTCAAATCTTTTGCTTAATTTTTGAGTTGTATGTTTATTATTGATAATTTATATGCTTTTAACATACATTATAATGGAAAATTAACATAAATTTTTTATTGAAAATGAACTATATCAAAGATAAAACAATCTTTTTGTTTATGCTTTTTGTTAGGAAACACAAACATTGAGTAGGTATTTAGTGAACTCTATCTTACATCTCTATCAAGTATTAGTGTCTGGAACAATGGGACTGAGTCAGAACTTCATATCAGCTGCAACATCAAGTCTATTCATTCATTTTGTTTTTGTTGGCGCACAGAGAGTGTTGTAGCAAAGGGAAGGAGAACACAAATGGTGCGTTTTGCAATATTTGGGTACCCTTGCAATGGGCTGCTCCAAAAATCATTAATTATTTCATCTTGGATAGCTCGCCTTCCAGTTTTTCAGGATCCAAGGCTGAAATTATTCATCTTCATTCTGAACTGTTCAACTTTGTGCTTGTTCAGAGCCACACAGTTGGCTTTTGATTTTAAACTGCCATCTTTCAGATACCTCCATGTGGAAAGTTGAGTAGAATACATGTTTTAACATATAATGAATATTGAATACTACTACAAATATGTGCTGAAATGACAAGCTGGTAGTTATCTAATAGCTTGAACTGACAAATGCTGCTGGCATATCCGCAGGCGCCATGCGGTCACACATCAGGTGACCTTCTCTATTCCTTCCTGGCTTCCCCAGGTGTACACTACCATTTTTAAAAGGGACCTAATTATATTTTAATAAAAACCTCTGTATTAATATATTTAATATTGATCTGTATTACATATGTAATTAAAAATATATTTTAGAAGAAGATACAGTAACCCCCAGTATCCAATGGAAGGACTGGTTTTAGGACCCCTTGTAGATAGCAAAATATGTGGATGCTCAAGTCCCTAATATAAAATGATACAGTATTTGCATATAACCTATACAATCCTCTCATATACTTGAAATCATCTCTAGATTACTTATAAGACCTAATATAATACAATGTAAATGTTATGTAAATAGTTGTTATACTGAATTTTTTTGAATTTTGTATCATACTGTATTTTTATTAAATTTTATTGTATTGTTATTGTTGTATTATTTTTATTGCATTTTAAAATATTTTCTATCCAAGGTGGGTTGAAACTGTAGATGTGGAACACGTGGATACAAAGGGCTCCACTGTATATCCTTGCATAGAAATTAAGAAACAGCTGCCTATTAAGGTGACAGTCTGAGTATCTTTTTGTCAAGCAGATTCACATTCTTTAGGAACATTAAAATACCCACTATTCACAAAGTTGGAAAATCTGCAGACAAGATGAATGTAAGGGTATTTCAATTTTTAAATTTGATTTTTAATTTAGGGTTGTTTGTTTTGAGACAGGGTTTCACTGTGTTGCCCAGGATGGAGTGCAGTGGCACAATTGTGGCTGGCTGCAGCCTCAACCTCCTGGGCTCAAGCAGTCCTGTCACCTTAGCCTCCCAAGTAGCTGGGACCAGAGGCATGAACCACTACACCTGGCTAATTTTTTAGTTTTTTGTAGAGATGTGATTCCACTATATTGCCCATGCTGATATTGAACTCCTGGCTTCAAGCAATCCTCCATCCTTGGCCTGTCAAAGTGCTAGGATTACAGGTGTGAGCCACTATGCCTGGCCAGTATTTTCATTTTATAATTCAATTTTACTACAATATAAAACCCATGCGCATAATTTTTGTTAGGGGAGATATTAAGAGAAGGAAATATAGAAGTAGAAATAAAGCCAGAGCAAACAGAGAGACAAACACAAAATGATTTTGCTTCATGATATTCATTCTCTCTCTCTAACACCCCCCTTCCTCTCTCTATCTCTTTGATAGACAGAATTTAAGATGTTCTCAAATTCTTGACTCTCATATGCACATACCTTTAGTAGTTATTCAATCATACGCTAACTAGGTGTTGCTGTAAAAATATTTTACAGATGTAATTAAGGTTCCAAATCTGTTAACCTTAGGATGGGGAGATGTTTGTATGCTCGATCTCTGCGTCTAGAAGTCAGAAACCTGGAAGCCAGAGAAACGTGAAGTACAAGACAGACCAAATGTGAGGAAAATGGCAGGAGCCATGCGGCCTGTGATGTGGGTGGCCTCTAGGAGCTGAGAGCAGCCTCGCTGACAGCCAACAAGGAAACAGGAGCCTTGGTCCTAAAACAGCAAAAAACTGGATGCTGCCAACCACCTGAAAGAGCTTGGAAACAGATTATTTCCTAGAGCCTCCTGTGATCTTCCTCTCAAAACATAGAACTCCAGTCCAACCAGAGAATATCATTGAGGAATGTTCTACAAAATACCTGACGAGTGTTTCTCAAAACTGTCAAAGTCATCAAAAACGGCCGGGCGCGGTGGCTCAAGCCTGTAATCCCAGAACTTTGGGAGGCCGAGATGGGCGGATCACGAGGTCAGGAGATCGAGACCATGCTGGCTAATACAGTGAAACCCCGTCTCTACTAAAAAATACAAAAAATTAGCCGGGCAAGGTGGCGGGCGCCTGTGGTCCTAGCTACTCGGGAGGCTGAGGCGGGAGAATGGTGTGAACCCAGGAGGCGGAGCTTGCAGTGAGCTGAGATCCGGCCACTGCACTCCAGCCTGGGCGACAGAGCGAGACTCTGTCTCAAAAGTCATCAAAAACAAGGATAACTTGAGAAACTCTTTCAGGTCGGAGACGGTTAGGGAAACATGATGGCTAAATTTAATATGTTAAACTGGATGGATCCTGGAACAGAAAAGAGGAATTAGGAAAAAACTACTGACATCCAAATAAACAATAGAATTCAGTTAATAGTAGTATACAAATAGCGGTCCCTTGGTTATAATAAATACACTGTAGTAAGGTAAGATGTTAACAATGGAAGGAATTGGGTCTATGCAACTTTTCTGTAAATCTAAAACTATTCTAAAATAAAAGATTTATTTTAAAAACTGGTCATGAAAATGAATATGTTTGTTGTGTAAAGCTTGAGGCTGTAAGAAATTATAGCTACCATGAAAAAAAAAATCAGGCAATGGCCAATTAAATTTTAGCATTAATTAGATGTAAAGACTTTTTATTGTTGTCTCATTAAACACACCACCTTTTAGAAAAACACAATGCAATGGTTTCTTTTTATTTTACAGAAATTAAATTTATCAGTAAATATTTACCAACTTTTAACAATATGCATTACCCAATTTCTGGACTTCATCACTGTTTCTTGCCTCATTTCTTTATCCTGGATTTGGCTTTCTTCCTGTAGAGTACTTATGTTACTTTATTGAGGACGTAGGGTAGTGTTAAGGACTGAAGTTTTGTGTCCCCCCAAGGTTCATATGTTGAAGACTTAACACCCAGTATGATGGTATGAGGAGGTAGGGACTTTGGGAGGGTTAGATGAGGTAATCAGGATGGGGTTATCATAGTGGGATTAGTGCCCTTATAAAAAAAGACCAGAATGTGTGCTCCCCCTCCCACTCCCCCTCCAGGAGAGGACACATCCAGAAGATGTCCGTTTACAAGCCAGGTAAAGGACCCACACCAGGAATCAAATCAGCCAGCACCTTGATCTTAGACTTCTCAGCTTCCAGAACTCTGACTCACTTATTCCCAGTTTCAAGCAGTTAGCTTGGCCCCATCCATTGCCTCACATGGGGCCATCTCTGCCCACTTTTGAACAAAAGCCCAACACCTCTGGATTGCCACAGACGATAAGAAGTCATGTGGAGTTAAGTCCCAGTGAGTAGTCTTTAAAATGGACCACGCACATCTTAAGATGTGTTAATGACCTTAACATCTGTGGTGGTTATTCCCTATTTGACCCATCCTGATCCATTCTCTGTTCTCCTGTTAGGAGAGAAACCTGCTTGAACTGCTTTCAGGCCTGGCTTTCACAATAGAAGACATCAGCAGGGAGATTGGTGGGCTGGAGAAGTGGGAGGTGGAGGCATGGCTTCCTTTTCCTTCCCTGCTTCAGGGAAGCATCTTTGGCAGCAACTGTGTCCCCCTCCCTCCAGACACCTGTGGCTACACCTCTTCCTTCTCACTCTAGCTTTCACGAGGCAACAAACACCATCTCTCCTCTTTGTCACTTCAGCCCAATGGTTTCACTCCAGCATCTTTGTTGTATCTGCCTTTTTATGATGAAAATGTAGGTGGCTCAGTAACAAAGGTTTTCTCCACTCCCCTCCTCCAGAGCTCTAGGAACCTAAGATGTATTTTCATTTGTGCATTCATTCACAAATTCATTCATATACACAACACTGTGCAAGACACTGCTACAGACCCTGTGATAGACACAAAACATGTGAAACATAGGCCCACACATCATAGCATTATCTATTTCTCTAGCTCCTCACTCCCTTCATTCTAGCACCCTGATAACATCATGGCGTCCACTGCCGCCTTTTCTTAATATTTCTTACCTTGCTTTATTACCTAACATTCCTTATCTCAATAACTTTTCTACTTCCTTCTTCTATTCAGTTATTTATCCTCCAGAATTTATTAAAGTAATATTTCCTCCAGGAAGCTACCTCTAATTCAGTGGTTGGATTGACATGTCCCTATTCTATGATGATTCTTAGAGCATTTGGTATAGAATATATCAGATATTACGCTAAGCACTTAATGTGGGATTTTTTTTTTTTTTTTGGGGACGGAGTCTTGCTCTGTCACCCAGGCTGGAGTGCAGTGGCACAATCTCGGCTCACTGCAAGCTCCACCTCCCAGGTTCACGCCATTCTCCTGCCTCCGCCTCCCCAGTAGCTGGGACCACAGGCACGTGCTACCACACCAGGCTAATGTTTGTATATTTAGTAGAGATGGGATTTCACCATATTGGCCAGGCTGGTCTTGAACTCCTGACCTTGGCTTCTCCCTGCCTTGGCTTCCCAAAGTGCTGGGATTACAGGCATGAGCCACTGCTCCCAGCAGGGTTGTTTTAATAATCCTCACAACAGCCATATGAAGGAGATATTTTTATGTCCCCTTATCACAGATTAGGAAACTAAGCCTCATTGTGTTTTAGTGGTGGAGCTGGAGCTGGAGCTGGGATTTTTTTTTTGGACAGGGTCTTATTTTGTCACCCAGGCTGAGTGCATGGCAACCTCAACCTCCTGGCTCAAGTGATCCTCCCACCTCAGCCTCCGGAGTTGGAGCTGGGATTCTAACCCAAGCAATGCAACTTCAAAGACCATCATGCAAAACTCCTTTATATTTAGCAAATAATAATAATTTATTACAATTCTTAGGGTTTTTTTGTACCTGTTTCCTCCAAATAATTATAATCTAAGGACATTATTTGACTCATCTATGCTTCTCCAATGACTACTACAATGTTATTAGGGGAAGAATGGAATCATTCTCAATGTCAAAAGCAGCAAAAAGACTAATGTCATATTCCCTAGTGCTTATACTTACTATGGAGGAATTCACAATTAGGTGAGGGGTGGGAGTGGCTTACATTCCACAGTCAACTTGTACAAAACATTACAAATGAGTCTTAATCATTCCTAAAAAAAAGTCCAAAAAATGTTTTACCTTTCTAGTAGAAAATTTCTTTCCTTTGAGTTTTTGCAGCAAAGTTTATGTTGTAATCTAAATGATACAAGAAAAGATCCATGCTTATACCATTACTTTTATGTCTTATTCTCAGGAGCAAATATTGAACATGTTAGATACCCTGTTAGCATTTGAGGGAATAGTAATTATGGTAATGGAGTGAGTGATGGGAAGGTGGGAGTTTGAAATCCTGGGCATCTTTGTGAGTTGTGTGTTACTGATAAAAGTCACTCTGGAAGCACTGAGGCCGCAGTGGTCTTCAGGAAAGCCTCCTCTTTCTCATTCAAGGGCAAGACATGGGTATACAGAAACATATTAAAATAAATGGGGGATGTCTGAATCAATTTTTTTTTTTTGTACGGCATGGACTGTAGAATGAGACAGAGCTAGCGTTGACTTTATTTCCACAGTTTACTAATGTGGCCTTGAGCAAGTTATACTCTGTGAGATACAGTTTCCTAATTTGTAGACTGGAGATAGTCCTTAATTCTATGGCTATCAAACAAACAGCTGATATGCATGAGTATGGCTCTCCCAGCCATTAGAAAATGCTAAATTACTTCTGAAAGAGTTCACAGAGCTCTCTTGCCTTGAGCCCCCCATGTGCTTTTTCACCATTCAACTTCCCTGGCATCTCCTGTAAGAGCTCTCTTCCCCCAAAGTGCCCATGATCCAGAAAATAAAGGGTTAGTGCCTGGTGCGTTCTGGGTTTCCAGGATCCTGCCAGGTGCACAGGGATTATCCCACATATGTTCTGATACATAGGTGTCTATGTTACTATTTTGAATATCATTCCACTTGCACGAGATGTTTGGACACATAAAATGGTTTACCATTTATAAAGTTTTTTGCACCCTTCCTAACACATAGTAAATACATAATGCGTGGTATTTGTAGTGAAGATTTATTTTTTTATTCTGGCCTTGGATCCATTGCCTCATCTTCTAGCCACAGATATTATTTTTCATGCATAACCACCCTGACTATGGGGTGGGGGATAACATGTCATCAGTCCTGACCAGTCAAAATATTTCACCTCTCCTGCTCACCGTTCTTGGCACCGGAATGGGGACATGACCAAAGTTGATCCAATGAGCCATGTTTAGCTTATGCTTTTTAAGGGAAACAGGTGAAGAGGAACTTGGAGTGATTGCCAAGTAATCTCTACGGTCTCTTTCAACTCTTAAGAGTCTGTATCACAGAACACCCAACATGTGCTACTCAAAGTCATATTCAGCTTTAAAGGATGAAAGACAACAACCTGAATCTATCACATGAATACCTGTATCCAGCAAAGCATGCATGTAAATCTGCGCTTTTCAGGAATATTAATGAATTTCCTACCTCCCCTCTTTTTTTGCTTAAATATGTTTAAGTGGGGGTTTTGACACTGAAAGAGTCATACTACATGGCTTGATATTACAATTATCTGGCAAACATGTAGACGGTACTTTCCATATGCCATAATCCTGCCTTCTGCTTTGAAACTCTGTGTGTCTCTGATCCCTCCATCCATCCATGACATCCAACTGATGGCTTCCTGGAGGCTGGGAACACTGAGACTTGCTCTCCAATTGCTTGCTTTTGGGACCCCCAGAGGAAGATCTTCCTGCCTTACATTTTCTTCTTTATTTGAGCACCACCAGTGAGCTACTAGTGTTTCCCTCGAGGAGGCTGTGAAATCCCCTAGGGCAAAGACCACATTTTTCAAATAGTCATTGCTCCCTGGAAGCAACGTGTTTCACCAAAATGGGTGCTCAATAGCTGTTGACTGACACTCTCAAAACTCAAATAAAGTGGAAAGAAAATCCACAGTTTGTGATCAGTTAAGGCTGTAACCATACTAATATTCCCGGTTGATCAGCAACTTCTGGGCATTAGAAAGTCTGATGCCCTAATGGTCACTTGAAATCCTTCACAGACATCTGAATCCATGATAATGTGGCCCGAATCACTGGTCTCTAAAATGTCAGTGGCTTTCCCTTGGTTTTGGACTTCGTAACAAATGTCAAGTGCATGACATTTCAGTCAGTTCTGCAATGGCCGAAACAACCCCAGTCAACTGACTGTGGGAACTGTACTTATTATGATGACTGAATGGAAAATGATTATGTGCAAACTTTTTTTCCAGGCCACACCCTCTACCTGGTGGGCATTTGAGGACAGAGTTACAATGTGGAATCTCTTGGCAAGCCTTCATTCAAAGTTTCTGGGACTCAATCATTTAGACAGGTGAGGACTGCCCTCTCTCAGCACATCCAGAGGAGAAATTTTAAAAATTTCCCTGCTGAGTCCTTTATGGAAAATAGAAGTTACACAATTCTTTTGGATAATAGTTCCCCCAGGGAGCTATTGTTTTCGTAAACCCGCTCACATTTTTTGGAGCTGCGTGAGGGAATAAGGTTGTATGATGCCACATGAGACCACTCAGCCCATTTTGCTGTGAGGTCAAGAACAGAATCAATCCAGGACACATTCTTAAACTTGGGACTTTTTATTCTGCAGAAGGACACTCCCAGAAACCCTTTCTTCCATTTGGCAGGACCCCAAACTCAGGCATTTGATTTCATTACAACTTATTACTTTCAATTGAGTATTCTGCAAAAGAGACTTTGGGAAGAGTCTTAGAGGAGTCTTAGAGATTACTTGGCAGTCGGGCCAAATATCTCTTCCTATGTTTTCTTAGAGTATAGATCGCACAGATAAAAAGTGAATTCCAAGAACAGCTTTGAGTGCCCCTAATTCTCTGTGGAAAATGTGCAAACAGACTCTAATATAATACAAAAAAAAAAGCAAAACAATAAACATCATACATAATAAACTTTTCACAGAAAAACCTGAAAACTGGGAATTTCTCAACCAAATGTGTCAGTTAAGAGAAATCATAATGAAACATCAAGTACAAAGGAACACAATAGATTTGATAGTACAACAGGGTGATGATAGTCAATAATAATTTAATTGTGCATTTAAAAATAAGGAAAGATTATAATTTGATTGTAACACAAAAGATGGTGTCTATATGCCATTTATCATGATGTGATTATTTACTCATTACATGCCTGTATCAAAACATCTAGTGTACCCTGTAAATATATTCACCTACTATGTACCGACAAAAATTGAAAAAGAAAAAAGGAGACATCGTAGACATATTCAGTAGCACATGGCTTGTTAGGAATGTACTGAAAAACACAGAACACTAAGATATTTTAAATGAACATTGAAGTATATGAACATAGGTATCTAAATTCCTTAAATATTGCATCCAAAGGAATAAAGATCAAGGTGCCATAACTATCTCCCAAATATTTACTTTGGGGATAGATCTTTCCATGTTTGCTTTTAATCCTTAGGTAATTTTTAGAGAAAGAAAATCAGATGAAATCCATCCAGCCACTTCTTATTATGCAATAGAGGGAAATAATATGCTCTGCTTAATATAAAAAAGAAAAATTACAATTGACTCCATATCCCTTTGATGGAAACAATGTCCTTCACTATGTCTCTGGGGGTGAAGTTTTTGGTAATGTATTTTTGATACATTACTTTCCACAGATAAGGGTCTGGAAGATCTCTCTCATCAGGAAGCACCTGGATGGTAACTGACAAAAAGAACCAGAGACTGGGCAGCGCTACAAAATAAGCTCATTCATTTATTCAGACATATAGAATTTAACTTGATGGACAAATGGGCTGATAGAATCTAAATCAGACATCTTGTGATTTCTAGAGACTTGGTGGGTAGGTCTAGAACGGGGGTTGGGCTTTGACACTGGAAGATATTGAAGGTTATTTCTGATCATTGAATGGAATTAACCTACCTCAGAGGACTTCCAGGGAAGTCTGAGGGAAATGGTAGGCAGCGTGGAAGTCACAGGTTGAGTAGAGAATCCCAGAGTTTCCCAATCCTGGCTGCACAAAAGGTTTACTTGAGGAGTTTTGTAAAAATCTGAGACCCCCAAAATATTGGCTCAAGGAGTGAACTGAGCATTTTTTTAAAAAGCTCTCCAAGTGACTCTGATACAAAGTCAGCGTTAATTAATAATCACTGACCCAGAGACCACTTTAGAGCTTCCAATAATGAAGCAAAACTGATAGCTCTAATGCTATGAATCCACTCAATAAACATGTTTCATGTGGAATTTTCTGCATTCTGGAAGTTTTAAAGTCTCGGTGTCAGAGAAGCAAAGAGCACTATAGGAAGCTGGAAAAACTGGGTTTGATTACTAATTTTACCCCCAACTGGCACTAGACTTTGAGAGGATGTTTCTTTAAGCCTATATTACATGAAAAATAGGAATAATGCCACACAGGGTTTTTATGAGGAAATCAGATAGTCAACCACCATGTCCAACATCATACCTAGTTCTTAGCAAGCATAGTAGGTTGAAAGTGACCCTCCAAAAACATCCATGTCAAATTCCTGGAATCTGTGTGTTACCTTATCTGGAAAAAGCATCTTTGCAGATGTGATTAAAGATCTGGAGAAAATGAGATAATCCTGGATTATCTAAGTCCAATGACGAGTGTCCTTATAAGAGAGGCAGAGAGAGATTTGACACACAGAGAACACACAGAAGAAGTCACCGAGAAGACAGAGGCAAGATTGAAGTGATGTATCCACAAGTCATGGAACACCAGAATCTAGGAAAGGCATGGCAGATTCTCCTCCAGAAGGAACCAACCCTGCTGACCCCTTGATCTCAGACTTTTGAAATCCAGAAATGTGAGAGAATAAATTCCCATTGTTTCAAACCATCAGGTTCATGATCAATTGTTACAGTAGCCTTAGGAAACTCATAAAGTGTTCCATGACTGCTAGCTTGCTTCATGATCAGGACAGAAGAGGAAGCCCAGAAAGGAAGCTTAGGGATCATTTTCAGGCCCAAGCAGAGCCCTTTTGCGGTGGGTCTAAAGATGTTTCTGAAGCGGAATGAACACTCAAACACAGAAGAGCAAACCGTCCACTCAAGAAGTTGGAGTGGGGGTGCTAGAAGGCTTCCTCTGGGCTTTCTGTTATAGAGAGACTGGGATGGGATGTAGAGGTGTGATCCACAACAAAATATCCATAGGTACCACCCAGAGTGGCTAAAGACTGAATATACCCAGGGATGGCAGGGATGTGGAGCAACCAGAACTCTCAGCCACTGCTGTGACCATGTAAAATGGAAAACAGTTTGGTATTTAGTTAAAAAGTTAAAGATATACCTAACATGTATGGAACTCAGCTATTCCACTCCTAGCTATTTACCTAAGAGAAATAAAAACATTTGTCCACACAAAGACTTGTACTGAATTTTCACAGCAGCTTAATTGTAATACCCTCAAAATATTATAGATCATTGATTAATGGATCAGTGGAATACTGATCAACAGAATGCTGATGATCAATCAGAAGAAACCACCAACTAATACCCTTAACAACTTGAATGAATATCAAAGCCAATAGTCTGAGTTAAACCAGACATAGAATACAAACTGTATAATTCCACTTGTATACATATTTAGAAAATGAAAAAGAATCTATAGTGACAGAAAGCAGATGAATGGTTGCCTGGGAGTGGTGCAAGGGTTTAGACAGAGTTGAAGGGAAAGGGCACAAGGAAACTTGGAATGATGGAAATGTTGGTATCTTTGTAGTGGCTGTTGTTATATGGTGTATACACATATAAAACCTTAAAATACATGTTTCAAAATGCATATTTTAAATATGTGCAGTTTATTTCATTTAACTATGCCTCAGCATACTTGTTAAGGTAGATTCCAGTGGGAATCTACTGAATTGACTGAAAGGAGTGATCCAGGAAAGGTGTTCTGGATCAGCGTTTGTAGAGAAATAGTGAGAGTTCATACATGTTTTATAATAATGATTTAAATGAGTAGCTGAGCAGTGCGGTGAAGCATAGGGTTTCCCTATTTTAAATAGGCTCTTTCATTTCTTAGGGTCAGGAGGCTTCTTGTGTTGTGCACGCACAAGTGAGCTTGTTGCGCAAGTCTGCTCCCTGGTGCTGGGAGAGGATCCTTGTTGGTGTTAGGAAGAGCTTCTCTCTGTTGTGCCTTTTAATCATTCTTCTTTTCCGTGGCTCAGACTGAATGCTGGGTGGAGAAAGCCCTCCTGCCTCCATTGGCCCGATTACTTCATATCCTCCCAGTCCCCCTGCAAAAGAAAGCTCAGGAGAACACCACTCGTGCTCTCACTCCAACTCCTCCAGTGGATGGTGTGTCTTTGTTTTTGAGTGTTTATTCTGCTCTAGAAACATCTCCAGACCCACAGCTAAAGGGCTTTACCTTAATTATCTTTGAACATGACAGAAGAGTTGTTTTCACTTTCCACCTTAAAAGTGTGTATATCTCTAAAGGTTTTTAAAATATTGGAGAGTAGGAGTAGGGGAAACACTTTTTGCTAGCCTCACCATTCAAATATAAGTGCAATTAACTTTCTAATTTTTTCCCACTTTCTGTTTCTGTGTAAAGGCTTTTAATCGCATTGCCATTATGCTATACATGCAGCTTTGCTTCCTGCTTCTTCCCGTATCATTACTCCCTGGTCACTTTTCTATGTTATTACACAAGCTTCATAAATATTATCTTTAATGGCTGCAAAATACTCCATTGAGTGGATATGTCATTGTTAATCATGGCCCTATTAGCAGACAGTTTAAAACACAGTTAGATGGGTGACTTCACACAAGACAAATTTTACTCAAGATATAAAAGAAGAACTGACCTATGGAAAGACCTGGACTTGGTGTCGGCCTGAGATTTTGGTTCAAGCTGACTTACTAGCTGTTGACTTTTAACATGTGTCATTGCTTAACTATGGCCTCTGCTTCCTCACCTAAAAATCACAGATCCAGTTAGCTGTTTACTGTTCCTTCTAGCTTTAAAAGTCTGGGATTCTATGATCTACTAAACTAAAGTGCCTGATTTGGCCACCCAGGCTTTTAATCAATCCATTAATTCCTCAAACACCTGAAAAATAGTATGTACCTAAAAAGTTATTTATTTATTTATTTTATTTTTTTTGAGACAGAGTTTTGCTATTGTTTCCCAGGCTGGAGTGCTATGGCATGATCTCGGCTCACTGCAACTTCCGCCTCCCAGGTTCAAGCAGTTCTTCTGTCTCAGCTTCCCAAGTAGCTGGGATTACAGGCATGCACCACCACACCTGGCTAATGTTGTATTTTAGTAGAGGTGGGGTTTCACCATGTTGGCCAGGCTGGTTTCAAACCCCTGACCTCAGGTGATCCACCCACCTCAGCCTCCCAAAGTGCTGAGATTACAGGCGTGAGCCACTGCACCCAGCCAAAAGTTATTTTATATTGATTTGAATTGAAATAATCTGAATTAAATTGAGCCTCTTTCAGTGGACCTCTTCAGGAGGAAAACAATTTAATTCCTGTATTTATAGAAGTAAGTGTTTAGAAATATCTGACTTGTTTCCTGCACATTCACCCAAGATAGTTCTAATTCATTCCATGTTACACCATTGAAAACAGCCAAAGTCAAGACAACAAGTTCTGTCACACAAAGATCAAGCAACATCAAAGACCTGGTTGGCCAGGTGCAGTGGCTCATGCTTATAATCTCAGCACTTTGGGAGGTTGAGGCAGGCGGATTGCCTGAGGCCAGGAGTTTGAGACCACTCTGCACAACATAGCAAGACCTCGTCTCTAAAAAATAGCTGGATGTAGTGGCATGCACCTGTAGTCCTAGCTGTTTGTTTTGGGAGGCTAAGGTGAGAGGATTGCTTGAGCCCAGGAGATTGAGGCTGCAGTGAGCTGTGATCACACCACTGCACTCCAACCCTCCTGTCTGGGTGACAGAGCCAGACACTGGCAAAATATACAACTTAATAACATCTTCAATTAAAATTAATCTTTAGGCTTAGAAGGGCTCCTATGAATTACATGGAGATCACTGGGTTCATTCCACACTGAACACTAAATTTGCAAGATAGTATACCTCCAAAAAGAATAGGAGAGACTCCTGCCCTGGGTATTGGAAGCCTGATAAACAACTCCATTAAATAAAAGGTGTAGGTTATTAGCATACTTTACTATTACCTCCTATTCTTTTTTAAATTTTTTTTTTTTTTTTGAAAAAAATAAATTTTTTTGTGACATTCTGTCACCTAGGCTGGAGTGCAGTGGCCCCATCTTGGCTCACTGCAAACTCTGCCTCCCGGGTTCAAGCAATTCTCCTGCCTTAGCCTCTTGGGTAGCTGGGATTACAGGCACCCACCACCACACCCAGCTAATTTTTATAGTTTTAGTAGAGACAGGGTTTCACCATGTTGGCCAGGCTGGTCTTGAACTCCTGACCTCAGGTTATCCACCCACCTCGGCCTCCCAAAGTGCTAGAATTACAGGCATGAGCCACTATGCACAGCCCTATCTTTTTAACAAATATTGTGTATATTTGAGGTTTAGAACATGATGTTAAAATATACTTAACAAAAATCCCTAATACAACATAATTGTATTAACCTTAGTGCTGATGTGGTACATTAGGCCTCTAAACTTGTTTATCTTACATACCTGCTATTTTGTATCCTTTAAACTAGATCTCTCATTTCCTTCCTGTCCCCACCTAACAGCCCTCTCATGATAACAACTGTTTCATTCTCTCTCTCCCTGTGTGTGAGTGCTTTTAAAAATATATATATTCCACGATAAGTGAGATCGTGCAGTATTTTTCTTTCTGTGTCTGGTTATTTCACTTTACATAATGTCCTCCAGATCCATCCATGTGGTGGCAAATGGCAGACTCTCCTTTTTTAAAGCTGAATAATTTTCCATTGTGCATATATACCACATTTAAAAATCTTCACATCCATACAGATGGCTATTCTCGAAAAGACAAGAGATAACAAATGGTGAGGGTATGGAGAAAAGGGAACGCTAATACACTGTTGAGGGGAACATAGATTGCTGCATCCGTTATGAGAAACAGTATGGATGTTCCTAAGGAAATGAAAAACAGAACTGCCATACCACCCAGTGAGACTTCTTCTGGGCACATACCCAATGGAAAGGAAATCACCGCCTCATAAACATATCTGCATTTCCATGCTTATTGCAGCGTTTTTCATAATAGCCAAGACATGCAAACAACTTAAATATTCATGGAAGGATGAGTGGATACTCTATGTATTCTCTTTTATTTCTTGTTAATTAACTCTTTAACTTATATTTGCTTCATCTTGCCAGGTTATACTTTCTGCTTCATCTGAGCTTTTTATTTATTTTTTAAACAGTAGTTTCTATTTGATATTTATTGAACAGTGTTATTAGAGGATAAGGGTAATCTCTGTATAAGAACAAATCCAGTCTTAATAGCATAATCACTACTTATAGAAATTTAAGATCCAGGCTAAATAATGCTTCAAAAGCAAAAACATTAGTGTTAGAAAATATAAATCAATATATGCAAATGGCTATTTAACCAATATCCCATGTGATATTACCTAATGGTTAGAAACTTCATGTAGAATATCACATCATGATTAAAACAACAATGACAAAACAGAATAAGAAAATATACAAAATGATGGCATGTTGTTGGTAGTCCTCAACAGAAATGAAGAGGTGGTGGGAAACAAAATAAAAATACATTTATTCCCAATTGTTTTTATCATTTTAGTAAAGCGTTTTAACAAACTTAAATGGAAATAAATTTAGTGTAAAAATACAATAATCTCATCCTCTTTTAATTTTTAGTTTACTCTTTATGAAAGATAGAAACTTTGGAAAATTGAACTCATTAAATTACTATGAAAGTCAACACATTCTTTCTACCTAGGAAAAGATTTTTAAGTTAGCAGATCTTAAGAAGACCTCCATTTATACTTTATATAGGTTCACTAACTTTAAACCAGATCCCTTTTAACTTTGCCAAACGAGTTCAAATTTATAAAGACAATTACATTTGAGTTGGTTTAAATGACCAGAAACAATATAAGCCTATTGATTTTTCAAGATGTTGAAAAAAAAAAAAATGTCAGATATTCCTGCTGTTCTGTGGACTTGGAAATGTCTCCATTTGCCACAAAAATGCGTGGCATGTCTCCATTCAATTACTGAAGTTACCTTGGGGTAGAAATTCATTCACTCAGGAGAGCTATCAATCAATAAAAAAGCAGGGAAGCCCATTCATTCAGTTTATCCATTCAACATATTTATAGAGTGCTTCCTATGTGCCAGGTACAAAAGAGAAAAATACTTAATTATGAATTGTTAGAGCACAATCATAAACGTCACCATAAAACCTTCTTTGATATACCCCAAGTAATTTTAATTCTCAGAAATAACGCTAGCAATTGCTTTCATACATGTAACATATCCCTCCATATATATCATCAGTAATTGTGTACAGAAAGCTGTGGATGAGTCCTAGAAAACTGAGATAAAATCCCTACCGTTAAAGAGTTCACCACCTGGTGGGAAAGAGAGACCATGTCCACAAACAATAACAGTAACAGGGTTAGAACATGTCGGGTGTGTCAGACCGCCTGCCAAAGCTCAGGGAAGAAAGAAATTACTTCTTGAGGCCTGAATTAGAATTACTTGTTAGATTTTCTTTCTTTCCTGCTGCAGTGTAAGCTCTGTGAAATCAGCGTAAGTCTGTGTGTCTTAGTTGAATCCTCAAGAATGAATGCATACCTGACACATACTAGATGTGCAAAAATATTTGCTGAATGAGTGAATGAATAAATGAATGAATGACTTGGCATTTGACTTAGGTCCTAAAAGATTAGGATTCAGTCACATGAACAAGGGAGGAGGTGGAGGGCATTCCTAATGAGGGAGGTGTGAACTGGAAGGGAAGCACAAATGTGCAGCACCGCATCTCACTTCCAGCTTGAATTAGCCAAGGTAATTAACACCAGGTGCTGCAATAGACAGATCCCCACATTTCACAGATTTAACATAATAATGTTTCATTTCTCTCTCAAATCAAGTCCTAGGTGGGTTGGGTAGTTCCCCTCCATTTTGCAAATATACCATGTGTAATATGTGGCCTCCAAAGCTACCAAAGCACAGACAAAGGGAGATGGAGAAGCCACCCTGGATCTTAGCTGTCTTGGTCCGTGCCTGATTAGAATCAATCACGTGGCCAATGTAACTGCCAAGCAATCCTGGAGAATGTGGGAAGGACATTGTATTAGTCAGGGTTCTCTAGAGGGACAGCACTAATAGGATAGATGTGTATATATAAAGGAGAGTTTATTCAGGAATATTGACTCACATGATCACAAGATGAAGTCCTACAATAGGCCATCTGCAAGCTGAGGAGAAGGAAGCCAGTATAAGTCTACAAATCTCAAAAGTAGGAAACTTGACAGTGCAGCTTTCAGTTTGTGGCTGAAGGCCTGAGAGCCCCTGGCAAACCACTGGTGTAAGCCCAAGAGTCCAAAACCTAAAGAACTTGGAGTTCAAGAGCAGGAAGCATCCAGTATGGGAGAAAGATGAAGGCCGGAAGACTCAGCAAGCCTGCTCTTCCATTTTCTCCTGCCTGCTTTATTCCAGTCGAGCTGGCAGCTGATTGGATAGTGCCCACCCGGGCTGAGGGTGGGTCTGCCTCTTGCAGTCCACAGACTCAAATGTTGATCTCCTTTGGCAACACCCTCACAGATGCACCCAGGAACAATACTTTGCATCCTTCAGTCCAATCAAGTTGACACTCAGTATTAACCATTACAGACATAAAATATTGGTGAGCACTGTCTCTCTGCCACTCAAGTCTATGCATCTACGCATATTTGCATTGTCACTCGTGTATATAGGTCGCATGTATATTTTATATATAGATTTCATTTTCATTTGCCCCCATTTCCTCTAGACTCTTCAGACCACAGATCAAAATTCTTGCTTCTTTTGTCACTCCCATAAACTAAAGGTCAGTGTTTTGTCCTGTCAGCTGCTTAATAAATACTGATAAATAATAATGATTACATTCAAATCTCAAACCGTGCACATGAATAATCTGAAGTTTTTCATAAACATTAGAGATAGAGTCTCTTATAATTTATCTGATGTACACATGTACATGAGTTAGAAATGTGGCTTAAAGGGATTTTCATTTGGAGTTAACCAAGGGAGAATTTTGGCTAATGTTTATGTCCAAAGAACCTTAGAGTGCCTCAATGTTTCTCATCTGAGAAATGGGATTACTGATTTCATTGTGTTCCTTCAAATAACCTCTCATCAAGACTGAACTGTATAATAACTAAATGTTTGGGTTTTGTACATTACACATAAACATGTAAAACTGACAGGATGACAAGAAATTCCGTGAAAGATCCTAGATAAAAATATCTGATTCGTAGACTGTTAGTATATAATATGTATGTGGTCTGTGACATTTTTCTGCCATTTATTTCTTTAATTAAATTTTGTTTTTTAAATTTCCTTTGAGGTTGGAAAATGAGTTGGCTTAGTCACAGAATTAATGGGTGAATGTTTAATTATCTGTGGAAAAAAACAATGAGTTAGGTCAACATTTCTATGGAAAATGTTTAAAGTCTAGAAATGGGAATTGGCCAAGATGAATTTATTATAAATTTGAATTAGGTACACTAAGCTGAGTATCAAGAAAACATGTAGAAGTGGACAAAATCTCACATGAAATTTTTTGAATCCTAGGGTCTTAGCTTTTGGACACATGGTTAGTTTGCTATTAAAAAGAAATCTTGGTGACAAAATACTCCCTAACAAGAGAAGCCATTAGAAAAGGTCCAAACGAGGAACAGATTTACTTCTAACACCTTATGGGGAAATATTCCTCTAAATCAGTAGTTTGACTTCAGGGTGAACCAGAATCACACAAAGGCTGTGGAGCCCCAATCCCAGGGAATCTGATTCTGTAGGTCCAGGATGGGACCTGCATTTTGCATTTCTAACACGTGGTTCTGATGCTGCTAGTCTGAGGACCACACTTTGAGAACCAGTTTGTTTTAAATCTTTTGCAAGGAGGACTTAACAAGGGTGCACTAAATAAACGGCTCTGGACTTCAAACCCAGGTTGTATCTGTTCCTAGTAACCGCACTGGCTGTGGTAGTATCCACTCAGCATTACTTGTGCATTTAGTTTTTGCAAAGGTGATGAGATTGGAAGGATGGTAATGCTAATTGCTTGTGAATAATCGTGTCAAATGAAGAGATCACTCTATATTCCAGTTATTTCACCAGGTTCAGTATTTGAGAGGAATAGTAAAATTTCTTTGATGGAACATGAAGCTTTAAGAGACATGCACAGAGAGACAACTGGGGCTCAGCTTAATCCACTTATGTTATCAATGGGGTGAGAGATATAGCGGCAATACAGTCGTCACTGTCAACACGGTGCTTGCATTGACCAGATCAACATTCTGTAGAACAGTGATTTGAAAACCTTTTTTTTTTTTTTTTTTTTTTTGAGACGGAGTCTCGCTCTGTCACCCAGGCTGGAGTGCAGTGGCCGAATCTCAGCTCACTGCAAGCTCCACCTCCCGGGTTCACGCCATTCTCCTGCCTCAGCCTCCCGAGTAGCTGGGACTACAGGCGCCTGCCACCTCGCCCGGCTAGTTTTTTGTATTTTTTAGTAGAGACGGGGTTTCACCGTGTTAGCCAGGATGGTCTCGATCTCCTGACCTCGTGATCCACCCGTCTCGGCCTCCCAAAGTGCTGGGATTACAGGCTTGAGCCACCGCGCCCGGCCTTGAAAACCTATCTTAACATAGGTTTTACAAAACATATATAGAGACTTATGTGTCCAAATCAAAAATACCTAAGTTGGGGCAGTGAAGGGCAAATTACCAATTGAGAGAGGTTTGCCCAGTGAATTTGGTAGAAATCAGTCACTCAGATACCTAAACAAGAAAAACTAACCTCTAAATTCCTAATTAAGTCATTATGCACAGAGGAATCTTCCGTCTTGCTTACAAGCTAGTTTCCTTTTACTGTAAACTAATAGGACTACTTAGTAATTGTTATTAATAGAGTTTCTGTATATACAATACCACTTTTAAGTTTGATCTCATATTACTCAAGTGCCTTGTAAAGTGTGTAATAAACACCCAAATTATAAGGAATGTAGAAATGCCAGAGTAGCCTTGCAAATCGCTATGAAAATAAATTAGACCATAGAAAGTTTTAATCACTGCCACCCACCAGGACATTCACATGTAATAAAATATTGAAAACAATATTGTTTTCAACCTGCCTGGCATAAGTTGTTACTCTCCAAGGGCTTAGTGGGCACATGTTCAGAAGCTGAGCAAAAGTACCTCACCACAAATTATTTTTTAGGGAGAAACTCAAGAGATGAGCATATCTCATTCTTCACCCAGAGCCATTCTGGATATTAACTGCCCTGTTAACCAAGCCAATAAATTCCTTCTCTAGGCTGTAAGAGAAACCTGCTGTCAAGCAGGATATTTCAATCGAATCCTGAAAAATATTCAGGGCAAAGTTCCAAACTCCATACATGGTTGGGCTTTTTAAAGTCTTGCTCATTGGTGAGGGTTCTTAGGAGCAGTCCTCACACCTTCTGTTTTTGTTCTGATCGTCTGTGTGTAATTAGAATAACCATAAACATACACACTCTTTCAGTTGAGGCATATATTTGGGTTAGACAAAACCTTTTACCCTTAGTTTAAGGGAATCACAGTATATGATTAATGCAAGTGCTTCTTTTCACGAAAATTCTGTGAGATTCTTAGCACTGGTTCCCTCAACGACACTTCAATCCACTGACTTCTTTCCTCAAATCTTCCTCTAGTATCCACGCTCTCTAACAGTCTTATGTATTTGTCTTGAACTGCTGAGTCTTGGCACACCTTACTTTTAGCTGCATAACTCTGTAAGTCTTATAAACAGTTTGGCAGTCATATCCTACTCCTCAGCAAGACTTAACAATGATCTTCAATAAGGTCTCATCATACTAGGTCATCATTATTTTGATAATATATGCTATTAAGAACTATCACAAACAATTTAAGCTACATTTGTAAGAATAAAGGAACAAAGTACATATTGTAGTCTGGCCCTCCAGAATGATTCGCCAAGACACCGGTGAATTAGGCAAGGGTCAAATGAGTATAATGAGAAACCGCAGTCAAGCACAGTTTCACGTGCTTGTTGTGAGTGGTTTTGGCTTGTTGAAGTTTGGTTTTTATTTGCTAATACCTAAATACACTATTGTGACATTTTAAATAGATGTCATCTTGATAATCTGTACCCATATGCATAATCTTGCTAAGAGACATTATCCAATTTCCTGAAAATAACAGAATTAAAGTCAATTTCGGTAGTACAAGAAGGTAAGATGAGTAATGAGAAAAGAAAATAGATTATTGGACTATACTCCAAGGAGCATCGAAACACTGTCATGGAATGTCCAGTTCCACCAATAATGTTGGTCATTCCCACCATTTATCGAGTGCTACCCAAGTGCTATTTTGTTGTTGGGAAAAAAAGGGTGTAGAATACATGACTTGTCTGAGGTCACTCTGGTGGAGCTGCGGTTTGAACACAGGTAGGGCTGAATCTGGAACCTTGTTGCTAACCAATAGCATTGTACCTTCCCTCAGTAAGAAAGCGAAAGTTCAATCTCTGGAAGAGAAAATTCAGTCTCTGTGCAGTGGTCAGGCAGCTGTTTCTTTCTTCTGCTTCAGGTCTCAGGCTGGTACCCTTGTACCCCCACAGTTGATGACTCAAAGAAGATTCTGGGAGGTTTTTCCTGGTGGTCTCACTGCTGCTAGGATGCCATTTTGAGAGACCTGTTCTCCTGTGGCCCCTCCATTAGGGACAGCCCTTGATTAAGGACTAGAGAAAGGAGAGAGACGCTACTTCAGGCCACCACTGCCCATTAGCTCAAGGTGAAAGTGGGCTAATGCTCTCGTGACATTCCACGGCTCAGGACAGGGATTTAATGAAGTGATCACTACCCTCATCAACCCAAGAAAGAACAGAAAGTGGTTTCACTTTGTCCTGCAAACCATTATTTCAAAAACATTTTCATGGGGAACTAGGACTGGCCCTGCCAAGATACTGGGAGAGAGAAACAAGAGCTGATCAAACCAGATTTCTGGGTAGAGGCCAGAGGAGAAGATTAAATGAGAATCAGCCTCCAACTCACCATATTCCCTGATCACTGCAGGGAGGATTGCACACACAGTAGACGCCCAGGTGCTAGGCTCATTAGGACAGTGGGGTCGGGGAAGCAGCATATTGTAGTAGACCTGGACATTTTCTTTCTTGTTTTACAATAGTGCTGAAGGTTAGGTAAATCACTCAATGCTCTCAGGAGTAGTTTTGGCCTACCCAGTGTTACCTGGTCATGACACCATGGTTCACTCTGGCTCAGGGAGCATAAAGAAATAGTCAGTGTCCCCCAAGATTGGTTTTAGGAAGGCCCTGCCTGCCAACACTCTACTGACTCTCCTTCCTTTCTCAGGTTCCAGAACATCTTCTCTTGGTTGCTTTACCAGGTTGAGCAAATCCTAACTCAAGGGGTGTTCTTTGTATTTTCCTACAAAATCCTTAGCATTTTCCACTTCTCTAGTCACCACCAGGCACCATTCTTCTTGCACAAATTGCCATTGGGCTACAAGAATAATCCTTTCCTCCTTTTATGAACGAACTCATTCTTCTCCAGCTCCACCTGTCCTCAAGTACCTCGTACTAGTTGCCAGGGTTCTCTCATTCATTTTACCTAATGTGCCCATATTTCACCATCTCTTTGATTGTGTTCCTGTATGCTCAGAAACTGTTAAAAGGTTTTCATTTTCTACTCTCAGAAATAACATTTCTGATCCCAGGCCCAGCTTTTTTCTCTCTCTTTTTTTTTTTTTTTTTTTTGAGATTGAGTCTTGCTCTGTTGCCCAGGCTGGAAGTGCAGTGGTGCAATCTTGGCTAACTGCAACCTCCGCCTCTTGGGTTCAAGCAATTCTCCTCCCTCAGCCTCCCCAGTAGCTAGGACTACAGGCGTGTACCACCACATCCGGCTAATTTTTGTATTTTCAGTAGAGACGGGGTTTCACCGATGTTGGCCAGGCTGGTCTCGAACTCCTGACCTGGTGATCCGCCTGCCTCGGCCTCCCACAGTGCTGAGATTACACGTGTGAGCCACTACACCCAGCCTAGTTTCTCTTCTTTGTTGCACCCAAACAACCTTGTTATCATTACTCTCACGGTGCTCACTCTCTCCTCCCCATGCACCATGCCTTCATAAATCCCACTCCATAAAAATAATTCGATAAATAAATGGGGTGAGAGAAAGCTCTTTTTTTTTTTAACAACAGAATTCTGACTAATGAATGTGAGAGGAAATAGAAAATTACCATTGAAAAACACCATAATAACTGTTGCATTCAATAATCATATAGGTGGATGATAAATTAGTGAGCAAAAGTAAAATAGGAAACAGATATTTGAATATCTCAAAGAATATCTCAAATTCAAAGAATGTCTCAAATTTGAAATTCTCAAAGAATATCCCCATAGGAAACTTATTAATTACAAGGGAAAAACAGTAACTTTTTATTGGAGAAACCTGGCAGATACTACTATACCCTGTCATGAGACATAGTGATATCATGTGCCTACTGATATGATGTACTGAGAAGGGTACAATATCATTTCTGTGGCATTCTTGCCAAAAAAGACACACATTTATTTAAGAGGATACACCAGACAAATCTAAGTTGAGGGGCATTTTACAAAATAGCAGGCCAGTCCTCAAAGTATCAAGGACAAGAAAGAAAAGGAAAGCCTGAACCAGACTGCAAATGGCTAAGAAAGTGTGATGACTAATTGCCACATGCGATCCCGAACTGTATCTTATTCATGGGACAACTGGTAGAATTTGAAGAAGATCTGTGGATAGGTTCATAGTATTATAACAATGTTTATTTCTTGGCTTTGATAATAGTTCTGTGGTTATGTAAGATGTTAACATCTGAAGATGACAGATATACAGTAAGAATTCTCTTACTGTATTTGCAGCTATTTTGAATGTCAGAAATTATTTGAAAATTAAAGGTAAAAAAGTGTTTAAAACCTACTCTAAAAGTTGGTACAAGTCGTACCTCTCCTTAAAACCTGCCTATATAAACTTTAGGCAATCAAATCAAACACAAAAATACCTTGGCAGAGTTTAATTTCAAGCTTGGTAGTGAGTGAATAGCTATTAATTCAGGGAACACTTATTGAGCATCTACTATGCCCCAGTAATTACACTCGGCAGTGGGGCTTCATGGTTGGGTGCTATATACTTATTTAGTTATGCTTATATGACTTGTTTTCCCACTTATGTGGAAAGCTCCTAGAAGACCAATTCAATATTTTTTTGCACTTCTCCACAAGATACCTAGGACAATGCCATTTACATAGCAGTCCTTTGGTAAAAATATAAATTGAATAATTCAGTGAATATTCTGTTATTTCCTTTCTCTGAGTAAACATGGTTGGTTACTAGTCAGTCACTGCCCACTTAAAGGCAGGTTGTACATGGACATCTTTTTTCTGGTATCAAGCTGCTCTGGCTATTTTATCTTTGGTTTTAGCAATGTGTCCACCAGTCTCTTCCTTTCACCCTCTCCTCCTTCTCCTAGCTCTGTGGGAACACATCATTGTTCCTGCAGTTCCAGGTGCTGTGAAAACACGGATGAAAAGATATACTTCATCCACGACCTTAGGCAAATCGCTTGACCTTTTGGTGCCTCCTTTGCTCTGCCTCTTAACATGGGAATCCTGATAATGACTTGTAAAAGGCTTTGACGTGCCTCTTCCCAAGCCTACATACAAATTATCCCTAATTAAGAGAATAAGCCCAGCTCCTTGCAGGAATCTGCTGCTGGGGAAAGGCAACCCTTTTCCCTGTTTGGAGTGTTTTGTTAGAGAAAGCTTCCTGTGCTTCAGATATTTTTTGTCCAGCTTTCTCCTGGGTAAATCACAGCTGGCAAAAGCCTCACTTGTTACTAAGAAACTTTAGCTAGAAAGTCAACAAAATCATATTTGAGCTCTCTACTTTATCAACTGCTTTCTTTCAAAGGAGTCTAATCATCAGGGTGAATAGAGTCGAGTCTGCATGGGCCTACAACAATTTTACAAGGGTCTGAAAAACATAAATAGGAATAGAGAATAGTTATTTTTAAACAATGCTGGAATAAGCTTGTAATCTTACAGATTCCATTGGAAAGAAAAGATGTATTGCACCATTTTAGGGGTATTTTGGGCTAAGAGGAGGTACCCCCAGCTCCTGCCAACCCTTTTGTAATCCTGAGTTTGCCCCTGTAATGAGACACACTGTTTATAGGAAAGCCAGTCTGTTTACTGCACACCTGCCACATTCAAGCCATAATTCTCAATGGCATTTTAGCTCCTCTGTTATTGTCTATACTAGAGGATTCAACGTTCAAATATAAATCTGCCACTTCATAGAAGATGGTTTACAGAACTGTACCGATTATTGGCAGCTGAGGAATTGTTAACTATTGCCTTCACCAAAGGATTGCTCTAAAAACGCACATCCGAAGCAAACAGGGCAAGATTTGGAATGAAGAAGGGTGCACATTTTAGAACAGCTTGTGAGCCGCTGTGCTTATGGAAACTGCAGCAAGAGATGCAGTGAGACTAAAACCAGCCAGAAGACACAAGGCAAGCATGCATAAAATAATCGCATTGTCGTGTGCCAGAATTCAAAGCAGGCAGGGGCATGTTACCGTTGTGGGAAAGCTTTCTGTAACCATTCTGAATATACATTCGAAGATAAGTATTTCAGGAGACGTAACAGAAAAGGGAAAATCCAAAGATTTTGTTACTCAAGGAAGAGCACAGAGGGTTCCCTAAGGAATGGAAACTAAATAAACATATGCATGCTGTGGCTGCCGATAATAGAGACTCAGGCTGTGAGAGTGGCTAGCCAGTTGAGAGATACAGTATTCAGCATATTCAGTGTGGGCAAGAGTGATAGAAAAATAATCTGGTTAACACCCTGGGTGGAGGCCGAGATGCTACAGATGCAGCTGGATACAGGATCAGCAGTGTTTGTCATCTTATGGCAGGGATGTGGGATATCCCTCAAAAGTGTTAAATTGATGGAGACAGACCAGCTAAAGTTGCATATTTAAGAAAAGGAAAAAAAAAAAGAATCTCTTTAAGTAACTGTAAAAAAAAAAAAAAAATCAGCATCCAGCATCAGATACATATGCCCAGTAGAATCCAGGCTTTAATATTTTTGTTCCTGTGAATAACTCCTTAAAATGCTGCTAAGCTGGCAGTATTTTAGCATAATTCACTCACCCCCACTGACCAATAGACCAGCAGTTGGACAGTTAAGCAGCTTTTGAGCACAAACCTGAAATATCCCAGAGTATAAAAGCAGGAGTTTAAGCTGACTGAAAATAAACACGGTTCCTTCAGGCACTGATTGTATATTATGCTATGTGGGCTGAAATAAAAGATGACTTGAAGAACTAAAGGTCTTAGGGGAAATGGAGAGTTGAACTTTTATCTTTCTGTTAGTAAAGCTTGATAATGCCACCATTTATATGTTTGGGCAGATCTTGGAACTTTTCAATGGAAATGTTGACAGCTCAATGTAGAACCACAACTGGTTTCCTCACAGAGGTAGGGTGGTTAGTGGAGAGACGACTAGAATTGGAAGGAGAGGTACTGGCTCCAGCACTCACTAGCTGTCTTACTGCAAAATAGTCATGGCATCTCTCTGAATTTTAGGTGCTTTCTGCCTCCACTTGCAAATGGAAGAAAACACCAGCAGCCCTTCAAACTTTATAATAGTGTAGTAAGGACCAAAACAAGAGAACCGTTTGTGGAAGTGCTTTGTAAATTGCAACACGCTATACAAACTAAAGGCTTTCATGAGAACATATTTTTGGGTTGACAGAAAACTCCTAGCTTCAGATGGCTGTTGAAAAGGATTAACATGGTTTTGGAAGCAGACTGACTTGTTAGACTAAGGCTCAACTACACTGATTAAGAACCAACCTGCAGCCAGATGCGGTGGCTCACGCCCGTAATCCCAGCGCTTAAGGAGGCCGAGGTGGGCAGATCACCTGAGGTCAGGAGTTCGAGACCAGACTGACCAATGTGGTGAAACCCCGTCTCTACTAAAAATACAAAAATTAGCCAGGCATGGTGGCACGCGCCTGTAGCCCCAGCTACTTGGGAGGGTGAGACAGGGGAATTGCTTGAACCCACGAGGCAGAGGTTGCAGTGAGCTGAGATCGCACCACTGCACTCCAGCCTGGACAACAGAGTGAGACTCCATCTGAAGAAAAAAAAAAAAAATCAACCTGCAAAGTAACCTTTACTATGGACACTTCATACCGCAAGTACATGTGGAGGAATGTAATCAGCAAGAAAACTTCAGAAAAGAAAAATATTTTAAAATTTATTTTCATGCCTTTAACACCTTATAAATGTATGTGAATCATTCAAGATTACATCTACCTTCCTTTCAAACTAGCTATGAGATATTTGATTCTCCTCGACAAACTGTTCATTTTACACAACTGGCAATGTCCATAGTTGATTCTTTCAACTGGGTTGATTCCAACCTCCTCAGAAAAGGGTATCAATGGAATAAGTTTGAAGAAGCTCAGCATTTGTTCACTCAAGGAGCTCATCATTAATTTGCTCAAGGCAGTGGTGTCACGGCATGCACATGGACATGCCCAGCAGAGAAACCATGCATCAGTATCATTTGCCTGGGTTCCAAAGATTTGTTAGTATTTTTCTGGAGTTTGGCAATTAAATTGCTAAAATCCTTTCTGTCCCAAGATTGCTCTTTGATATTCAGGTAATGCTTAACTATTCTGAGAGTTGCAGAAAGTGATTATAAAGAAAATTTAGTTTGTAACTGTGGGGTTGTATAGAAGGTACAATCTGTAAGTAGCTGGAAATGATTCAGATGATGTTCTCATTCAAACTGAGTTATTTTTAAAAGAATATTTAATTGGAAGAAATCCAATTTTTTTTTTTTTTTGAGATGAGGTCTTGCTCTGTTGCCTAGGGTGGAGTGCACTGGCATGATCACAGCTAACTGTAACCTCAAACTCCTGAAATCAAGCAATCCTCCTACCTCAGCCTTCCAAGTAGCTGGGACTACAGGCACTCACAACCATGCCCAGCTAATTTTTTATTTTTGTAGATACAAGCTCTCACTATGTTGCCCAGACTGGTCTCCAACTCCTGGGATCAAGCAGTCCTCCCACCTCCACCTCCCGAAGTGCTGAGATTACAGGCATGAGCCAGCGTCCCCAGCCCCAGTCTTTAACATAGTAGAATAACACGCACAGAGCCTGGATGAGAGATACTAGCTTAAAAACACAAATTCTTCCCACAGATCACCTGGAGCAGGAACCTACACCATGACAGACATCTATAGATAGATAAATTATTATTATTTTGACCAATCTCTAAAACATTAATTCACCTGAAAAAAAAAAAAAACACATAAGAGGAAGATGCTTAGAAATCATTTCATTGCCAATAATGAAATGAAGGTCATGTCTTGTCACTTCACCATTGTAAGAATCGATATTTAAAAATAAGTTGAGTTAAAGGTTAACAGAGGTATCTTACATTTACATAACACCTTGCAGTTTGTAAGTAGGGTAACTTTACACATTAGCTGGATGGAGTCTCATGCTAGAAGAGCAGTTTCCTCATCTGTAATAATGTAAGCGTGACAGCCTCATGGGTATCATTTTGTGGATTAAGTGGACTAACATTTCACATACCCCCAGCCTAGGGGTAGGTTCTTGAAAATATTAATTTTCCTCTCAACTATGTGAAAGTTGGTGAATTTGGACCACCTTTGGGAGCTGAATTCGAATGACTCAGTGGACAAAATGCCATTTGGAATCTCTGATTCCACTGGCCAGAGGGACACTGCAGTCCTAAAGGAAAGCATTGAGTCAGTGCCTAGTAAATTATGAATTGCTCTTTCTCTTCTCTAGCAGTAGCAACCAATGAGAAGCATTAATTTTCATAAATGCAGTGTAACTCCATTCGGGAAGGGTCTTCATTCCCAAGGTTTGATCAGTGGCTAGAGCTAGTAGGTGCTCAATAAACATTTGCAGAGCAAATGCATGAATAAATGACTCCCAATACCTGATCTCTTTTCTCTTCCCTACCTTTTTTGTCCAGCATTTTTATAATTTACACCCATATCTTAAACATTTTTTTCATATATTTCTCCTGGATTTTCCTATCTCCTTGTAAAAGGTCAAGAGAACTCCCTCATCTAAACTAGCACTGAACAGATTCTTCATTGAACTTTCAGTACATGTTTCCAGTGGGTAACCACTGCTCCCCTCAGCTCTTAGGAGCTTTGACACATTGGATTTCCTCCACAGAGCTCTTCAGCTTCTCCATATGGACTCCTTATATACACCCCCCCCACCCCGTCACTGCTTTTCCCATCAATGCTACCAATGTAGTCCTTTCCCGATGGAAACCCTAAGTGATTCTTGGTCCAAGTGGTTGACAGACTAGCTTTTGATTCAGAAGTGTTTCACCAGGACAGCCATTTGGGCCCGTTCCTCTAAATGAACTCTAACAGTTACACTGGAAGGGACAGCTTCTTTAATGCCATTCTCTATTTCCCGATGTCAGATTTTAAAACTCAAGGGAAAGTGACATTTATGTGTTATATATGCTCCTGCCGATGATTGTTTTTAAAATGTAATTGAGAAACAGAGGGAAGAAAACACTCGCTATTAAAAGAATTAAGCCAGAGTAGCAACCTCTCCATGGAAGGTTTAAGTATTCGTGATAACCTGCTGTCTGATTCCTGCCACCCAATTTCCAAGCCAGAAGAAATGTTCATTTAAACAACCAAAACACAACTTTAAAAAATCAAGAAAATATAGGGGGTAATGGTAGGCAGCCTGTTTCAGTTCTTCTGTGCTAATAGTATATCTTCAAAATTATAAGACTTCAATACAATTCACTGGACGTAACGGAAGACAGAGGGATAAACATAAACCAGTATTTTTGTCACATTTGACAGGTCAGACTATTGGTTACTATTTTAAAGGGGCTTTGCATTTATTAAATATTCCGTTTACATATACTGTCACAGGTCTGCATTTACAAATGCGCTGTTTTGCATGCATTTTCAGACTGAGAAAATGCAAACCTAATAGGCTCAGCTTCTTGACATTCCACCTCCTTCTCGGTGAAAGGGTTACTTTAAAAATCAACAGCTAAAAAATTAATTGGCCCAGGCATTTTTAAAGCAAAGATCAGAACAAACGTTTACTGTTTCTTTTGAGGTCTGCACATAATTCAGTATTTTAAAATAGAAAAATATGCTGCCTCATGGACCACACTGAGAATGTGGCCTTTGGAAATTTTGGAACAAGCAAATAAAAAAATTTTTTAAATGTAGACAATATAGAAATGAAAGTAGTCAAAATATGCTCTTCATTGAATGCATCAGAATTTCCAGCATTATGACCTATAAGGGTTACAGTTTTGAATGTATTTTAAAAGATCAAAGCCCCAAGTTCTGGGCTGATGACTATCTTCTGGACAGTACCTAGTAGTTGATAATCTGTAGGATTTACAGTCTTTAAACCGTCATTGACAGGACAGTTCAGATGAGTTCTAGGGGAAGATATAGCAAGTTGGAGAAGGAATGCATGTATTTAAAATACATTAAGTATTGTTATACAGCCATTCATTGCTTCCAACAAAATAAAATGTTTTTAAAAACTGCCTGAACCGTGACTGGCTTCTGCCTAGCACGGTGTCTGGTGCTCAATAAATATTTAGTGAATGAAATAATTCTTTGCTAATGTTGATTTCTTTCTTTCTTTCTTTTTTAATGATAAAATCAAGCCTATAGAGCTGTTGTAATAGAGTAAATGAAAGGGTTTTGATTTGAGGCCTTCCATCCTGTAAGCTAAAATGGGTAGTCCTTAAGGTTGAAGAGTGGAAACGGATCAGATCAAGCAAGAAGTTTGCACCTTCCCCCCACCCCACGCCCTCCCAGAACTATTCTTAACCTGAAATAACACTCACTAGCTCAAGTTCAGAAATTCAAGACAAGAGCTGGGTGCAGGATAAAATTTCAACCTCAGTTTTTGGCCGGCACAACTGACTTTTGTACTTTCCACCCCAAGACTCCTCCCCGAGATCAGAGCTTTGTGCAGCCTCTTCTTAAGTTACAGGGAGTTAGAGCAAAAGGGCATCTCCCGTAATGGAGCTGCAAGGATTCCCTTGCTTAGGCGCTCACGGTTATCTCTCATTCTCCCTCTCCCTTTTTCCCCGGGAACGTGAAATGCTGAGATGGAAATCCTAGGGTGAAGATCTGGGGTCCGTGAATGCAGACCGAGCAGAGCTGAGGTTTGAACGACGCCTGTCTGCGGGCAGCGGAGCGGGCGCTCCCGGGAGCTTGGAAGGCAGGGACGCGAAACCTAAGAAATGCCTGGAGCCGGGTTACAGAGACGCCCCTCGGGCACACGGCGGCCGCAGCGGCAGCCGGGAGCTCGGTGCAGAGAAACGGGAGGATACACTAAGCAGATAACCCAAGTCTCCGTCGGACGCCTTAACATCACAGGGAGCTGCGCGAACCCCGCGCCTCCCCCATGCCATTCCCGAGGGCCCAGGAGTTGCAGGGCCTGGCACGGGGTATCCCCGCCGGAGTCGCCCTTTCCCCGGGGACGGCAGCAGCCTCGCTCCTCCCGGGTCTCCAGGATTCAATTCGTTGCCGGCTCTTAGTTCCCCTCTACTCTCCGACGGCCCCCCCAGCTTCTGTATGCCCCCAAAGCACACAGGACCCCACACCCCCAGGAGAGGCCCTGCGGTGTTAGGGAGAGGACAGAAGGGGGAGCTAGGGACGGCGCCAAGTCCTGCAGGGGAACTGGGGCGGAGGGGAGGATGGGGGAAACGGGGCCTGCAGCGTCGTCCCTGCCCCTGTGCAGCGTGGAGGCGCCAAAAGCCGAGGAGGAAATGCCCTCTGCCTTCGCCCCCAAACTTCTACTGGCCCGGCTTGCAGCGGCTACCCCCTGCAGGTAGCCAAGCGTGTGGAGAGCGCCCTGGCCGCGACCCCTCGAGGCTGGGGGTGGGCGGGACTGCGGCGAAGAGGACCCCAGCCCGACCCCAGGCGCCACTCTCCGCGGCTGCCCGGTGCATCCCAGGCCGGGTAATTAGGAGCCCAGCCAGGTGCGCCCTGCAGCCCTACACTTTGTGGGGCTCGACCATGGAAAGCGCCGTATCATCAGTCTGCAGGGAGCGGCCAAATGACAGAGCTCCCGGCCGCCCCGGCGCCCTGAGTCTCGGCCGGGCAGCCCTGCCGGGCGCCCGCAGAGGAGGCCGAGCTGCAGCCCACGCGGCGGCCGCCCGGTGCCTGCTCCGGGTCTGCTGCGGCGCCGGTGCGGACTAGAGGAGGCCGAGCGGTCCCACCCGCCCTGCTCTGAGGGAGCCCCGGGGTCCTGGCCGGCAGGGAAGGAGACCTGTTGAAAACTCTTAACGCCAACTTGAAAGACAATCAAGTCGCCCGAGCAAAACCCGCTCTCCAGTCTGTTTTCAAGTGTCATAAACGCTGCACTGCAGTAAGATTGCTGCTCCCTTAAATGGGCCAATAATTTCCAGCTCTCGCCCACAAATTCCCCCAACCGGGGATTTCAATGTAAAGCAATTCAAATAAGTAAAAACCACTTTATTGCTTTTCGAAAATTCGCATGCATTTATTCTGCTTAAAATTTGATATAGGGCATTTTTTTTTTTGTATTACCATTTATCGCTTGCCAAGAAATAATTAAGAATAGGAGCTCGAAGATTAATTTTAAATAAAAAATCTTCTCAAATGAAAATGTCAGGTCATAAAAATTCCTTTTAAATCATAACAGCATATAAATCTTTGAAATTAACCATGTAATTACAATGTCTATCAACTTTTACCTTGAGCTTTGAGCCTCTCTTTTTAATCTTCCATTCTTTTTTAATGAATAGCTATTTTGAAATTAAAAAGTACTGTTCATTACACATGCCCCACTATAATAGGGTTTTTATCATATTTGCTGTATGTAAAAATACTTGCTACTTTGTAATTATTCACACGCCGATCCTTTCCTATATTGAGTGGAAAATAAAAAATGAAATAGAAGTCAAAGGTGCTTTAGAGCTGAATGATTTACACAATTCATTAAGGACGGTGATTTTTCAGTTAGCATCAGATTAAATGGTTACTTACTCTCAAATAGCCCTTGGGGAGTTGAATTGCTGGGTAGCAAACAGATTAAAGTTTGCATTGAAAGAAAAATTGAATTCAGAGGTAATCAATAGCATAATAGGGGCAGTGAGTGGTGCCTGCTGCCTGAAATGAAATTACCATATTTTTAATCTTAATTTTCCACTCTGTTTATCTGACAGTGTGGATGTGCAATCCAAACAGATAATGAGAGAGTGGGATATTGACACCGCTGTCCTCTGGAGTGCTTGTTTTCAGTGATTAAATGCTGTGATCTGTGATTACTTTGTGCAGGGATGTCAGGGCTGCTGGCCAGAACCATGGGAGGGGCACTCGCTCAGCAGCTGTAGCTCCCGACTCTCCCAGGTCCTAATGTCTGAAATTCATTTTCCACCAGTAATATCGAAAAATAAAGATTACCTATTTATGTATATACTTTGGCTGCACAAATTACAATAGTTAATTGCATTATTATTGTTGTCCTGACTCAAAAACGTTTTAATTAGATCAATGTGTAGTGAACCCTCTCTGTAAGTTCTGTATTAATGAGCTAACAAACTTGCTTCTTATAGGAAGAGGTGAGTTATAGAAAGCAATAGGTTAGGAAACTTTGAAGGAAAAGTGTATTGTCATTAGAGAAGCAGTAGAGAGGAGAGTGGGGCATTGTTAAAGAAATCTAGCCCCAGAGGCTGTAATTATATAACAAGCTGTGATAATTTTAAGAAATGCAAATAGTTCTCTTTGCATTGGGAGAAAGTCTTCAATTGCATTTAATCAGATTAATACCTCTAGCCAAGTAAAAATACCAAATCACAAAATTTTAAAGTTATATAAATCCTATATGCTCAAAATGCAGTATCTTTGGATATCTAAATGCACCATGGTGATTAGTATAGTCGGGATGAATACCTTATATCGAAGGCATTATTGCATTTTGCAGTGAGGAAATTTGCGATGCTTCACGTTAGAGAACATATTATGGATGCATCATTTGAATTTGAATTCACTTAACCCTGCTGTGCGAATAGATTTACAATAGATGATGGCTATCTACCATCTATACCAACAACCTGCACTGTCCAGCAAAGACACTGTGTAAAGTCTGCGCATGTTTAGAGAATTTGGTAATTATGCATAGTTAATTAATTTATCTTCCCCGATACATCTGTGTACCTAAATAAAAAGGACTGAAGAAAGGGTGATAGGCAGCATTGGCTATCTGATAATAGATTATTATACAGTATTGATTTCTCCAAATTGGAAAGTAGTCATAACATACAAGTAAGGGTACCATACCTCATTCAATCGTTCCTTAACCTTGGCTACAGGCATTGTCTTCAGTTCCTAGTGCACATAATAACTTTGTTTTTTCCTCAATCATTTCTGATATGCAAAACTCTCTGGTAAGGGAAAGGGAGCCGTAGGCTAAGTACTCAGAAATAAAGAGTGAAAACTCACTTTGTGAACAAGGTGAATAAGCTCCACCACTGGGTGTGAATTCAAGTTTATCAATTCCCTAATTGGCAGCATCCCTCAAAAAAAAAAAAAAAAAAAAAAAAAAAAAAAAAATTCCCAACTTCCTCAAATTCCCTAACTTCTCCAGTTCAACCCAACTGGTTGAAATTGGAAAGTTTTAGTAAATCCATATGTTAACCACTGAGTGGCCACAGGCTACTTTGATCTTGTCACATATATTACTGATAAAGAAACTGGAAAGGAAATCTATGCTCATAAAAATAATGACCAATGACTTTTGCTCAGTTTCATATTTTAAGCATAGACTAAGGAGATTCCTATGTGTTATATAAACCCACAGTGAGAGCAGTACATCTCCATTTTACCACCTGCTTTAGATGTGCTGTGTATGCTGTGTTATTTTGTAAATTGTACATTGTAAAATGTAAAGACAGGTTACATGGGATCCACACAATAAATGAGTATAATCGAGTCCCAAGGAATCTTTATCATGGTGCTGGAATGAGCTTAAAATTTTTGCTTAGAGTCTTTTTTTAAAATCACAAAAAGATGTATCAGCCAGATTAACAGAATTTAGGCCGAGCCTTTCACATAGAGTTTCAGTACCATTTTGACAATTTATTCAGTATTCAGAAGAATCCATAAACTTGAATATAAACTACATACAGTCCTGTCTTTATTACAACAAACTCATCCAATTTTTTGATAACTTGTATTGTGTTCCCGAAAAATTTTTTTATCAATACTTAAACATGCTGATTCTCATAGCAGTGGAATATGGCTGATATATATCCTTTGACATGGAAAGTAGTGAAAGTGCTATTGGAACTTTTTCCCTATCTCCTGACTACCTCTGTAATCCAACTGAAACCTAGGTTTTCTAAGGATACAAAAGCCTTCCTCTACCCTTGTACCTGCAGTCACCATTCGAAGTTTATTGAGCTTTAGAGCAGACAAAGAGTGAGAAAATCCAAACCAATCTCTTTCCTTTCACTTTCTAAATCCTGACATGGTCCATCACCTTTGAAAAATAGTGAGCTGGCCTTCCCCAAAAAGGAGAAAGGAAACAAATCTAATGGAAAACAATGGGAGAAGGATAATCTAATCTTTAAATAAGGAGACATGTTTCTGAAAGCTTAAGAAGGGCAAGTTTCACACTGATGTCATCTTCTCCTGAAAAATGTGAGCCCTCCAGGAGGTGGAGAGCGAAATATTAATGCTATTAATCCATTGTCCTCGAATCCTTCCTAAATAGGTGAGATTTGAGGGAAGGCTCTAGATCACAAGAAGTAGAAGTATTCATGGAAAACAAGTGGTTTTCTCCTGATTGGCGTTTAGCTTGTTCAACTATTAACAAGCCAGTCCCTGGGAAAGCCTGAATGTTCCAATGAACCACACACACAAATGACTGGCAGTTACTTCCTAGATGTGACCCAAGCTTTCCTTTCAAGCCAGTCTGTCATGGCCTGGAGAAGAAGGAAAATGTACTTATCTCCGACTCTGGAAATGAAAGTTTATTCTGGGGCATCGCTGAGTTGAGTCACGTCTCAAGTACATTTTGCATTAAGGAAACAAATCCCAAAAGGGTTTCCTCAAGAAATGGTGGCTCTGTTGGACCTAGTTATGACAGTGCAAATACTGTCATCAATTTTTTCACCTTGAGAGGCCAGATTTTTTTTTGTTAAGTTTTGAAGTCTTTGGTTCCCTATAGCCTTGGGCACAATTGTGGCAGTAAAAACTAAAAAATAAAGCTACCCATGATGCAAAGAGAGAAGTGACCATTTCTGCAGAGTGGAGATAATGAATAGATAATGAGCTTCATAAAGCCTGCATGGAGACACATCGGAGTTACTGATTGCTTTATCACTCATGCCAAGCACAGTGCCTGGCACACAGCAGATAGTAACTATGTGCTTAAATGAATATACAGATACAGCAAACATTTGAGAACTGTCAGATCATTTTGATTTTAAGTGTCATTGGTAAGCCTAGAACTTGAATATTTAAATTATGGTGAAAAGCCAATATTCTCAGGGCTTTCAGTATTTCCTACCTATACTCTATCTAAAAGTTCATTATTCTCCTAAACAACTTAAAAGATAGAGCCATAGATGAGTAATTTGCATCCTATTTGATTAGATACTGAGTAAAACACAAGCGATCACCTTCCAGCCCTGTTAGTTCCCACTGACACCCATCAGATGCTTGAGCTCCACTGACCATGTTGTCTTGACATTTGCTTCATATTTTTTTCTCTCTCTCTCCTCCCTTTGAGAAGATGTGCTCTTTGGAGACAGGAACCAAGTCTTGTCTTACTTTCCCTTTCCTGAGCACAGAAGGTACCTCCCAATGTGTTGAATTAATTAAAATATAAGCCTTGTATGGAAAAATCTTATCCTAAACTGTCCCTGGATAAAAAACAACAACAACAACAACAAAAACTAAGTGATGTCCCTTTGGGAGTTCCATTCCCATCTCTCTGTCTCAACGTCCCCAGGGTCCCCGTCACTCGTCTGTAACATGAAGGCATGGTTCTAGGCAGCTTCTACCTCCAAGATTTTATAAATTGAAGACATTCTTGAAAATTTGTCACCTGACTGGATTTGTTCACAAACTAAACATTTTGGAGACTGTAGTAACTAAGGGAAAAGTAGAGTTTCCCAAATCATCTCTTCTTTCAGTCCTTGTGGAAAAGTCATCAGAGAAATGTTCCCTTTATAGAAACTTAACTATCACAAGTGGTTTCCCCTTTAAATATCTGCACCTAAGTCTTTCCATTTGATTTTTTTGTTCTAAGAACCTTCCTACAACCAGGAGGCATGAGGCTATCTAATTATCTTTTTTTTTTTTTTTTTTTCTTAGACAAGGTCTCACTCTGTCACCCAGGCTAAAGTGCAGTGGCACTATCATGGCTCACTACAGCCTCCATCTCCTGGGCTCAAGTGATCCTGCCATCTCAACCTCCTGAATAGCAGGGACCACAGACACTTGCCACCACGCCAGACTAATTTTTATTTTTTTGTAGAGATGAGTTCTCACTATGTGGCCCAGGCTGGTCTCCAACTCCTGGGCTCAAGCAATCCTCCTGCCTCGGCCTCCCAAAGTGCTGGGATTACAGGCATGAGCCACCTCATCTAGCCAAGACCTGTCTAATTCTTTCAGCCAGAAAATCCCCCACAGCACCCTATCAGTCTTACAGCAGAGAAGAGGCCCATTCTTCTGTTAACCACCATGGGGGTTGGGGTAGCCAGCCCCCAAGATGACCTGCAAGCATCCCCACCTCCCTGTCTGCACAACCTTGCAGACAAGGTGTGTCCCCTCCCACACTGTACCAGATTCACTTTATGATCAATAGAATACAGAGAAGTGATGGCATGTCACTTCCTAGATTAGGTTATCCTAGACTGTGGCTACAGGCTCATATTGTCTGTCTTCATTTGCTGTAGGGGAAGCCAGTTGCCAGGTTGCAAACTGCCATATGGAGAGACCCGCATGGCAAAGAACAGAAGCCCTCAGTCCAATACTTCACGAGGAACTGGAGAAGCCAGCTGCCATGTCATGAAAGTATTCAGGCAGCTTAGGAGAGGACCACAGAGCAGAAAATGGAAATCTCTGCTAACAGCCAATGGGCACCTGAGGCCGACCAGCAACCACATGAGTGAGCTTGAAAGCAGATCTCCCAGTCAAGCCTTCTGATGAAACTGTGGCCCACGTCTGACTAAACCTCAAGAGAGACCTTGGGTCAGAATCACCTACCCAAGCTGCTCCTAGATTTCTGCCCATAGAAACAGAAATGTTTGTTGTTTTAAGCTGCTAAATTTTGGTGTGATGTGTTACATAGCAAGAACAGATATCAAAATATAATCATCGATCAAAGTTTTTTTTTCAGTATTATGCAAATACCAACTGCACATCCTTAGGAATCCTTTTTACCATTATGAACCTTTTCTGCCTACCACAGTAAGTGGTGAAGTCTAAGTGTTCTAAGATGTGGAGTGTAAATTAACAATATCCTAAGATATGGAGTCTGCATGATCAAAATACTTGTTTTTACAGCATGTGGCAAAATGTCTTCTTCCCTTTATGCCTCTGATATTTAAGCCTTAGGACTACTTTATTGGAACCCATCTCTATAAAATATTGTGGAGATGTGACCCAGATCAATAACTGCCTTTCTGGCCAATTAAAATACTCATGTATGTATCCAGTGAATTTACAAGTTGAATAAGAACAGGATAAACTACAAGATATTCATTGATACCAGTTCACTAGTTTCCTACCACATTTTAAAAATCAGGGCATTGGACCCATATGTGACAAGAGGAGTTGCTAAAAGGAAAACATGCTTGTAAGTGGAATCCTTGATATTAGTCAAGACACTATTTTTCCTTTTAAATTGTCTAAAAATGACAACATGACAAATATTTACAAACAAATTAAAAACATACAACTGATTCGGGATTTTGATAGAATGTAGATAACACATTTGTTCAGAATATTGAACTAGAAATCAATTCTAGTTTGAATATAGGGATTTTCCTTATCTCACTGTGGCTATGAAACAACAGTTACAAATTTATGGCAATGTTAATAGTGACTGTTTACTGAGTACTTGTGTGATTTATACATACATTTTCACATCTAATTCAGACTTCTGTTTAAGTTGAATTTGAATAATCATTATTATGATCCCATTTTATGGATGCAAAATTGAGACTGAGAGGGTTTCCATAGTTTGCACACAGCTAGTAATAATGGACCCAGGATTCAAAGCCAAGCTTTTCTGAATCCAAGGTTCACACTATTAGTTATATGCTATATTGTCATCCTATATTATTATTTATATTGATTGTATTAATGGCAATATATTAGCAATTGCTGTATTCTTATAGCAAATCCATAACTACCACTAACAACAACAAAAAATCGTCACTTTCAAAAAGATTTTATTTTAAGCTCAAGTTGAGAAAAGCAGCTTCCACTTACTGAGAAGACACTCAGAAAGGAACAGTGAAAGGATGATGGTGGTTTTGAGCTTCTAAACTCTCTCTATTCATCTGATGAGAAAGAAGACGGTGTCAGCATTTTATGGACACACTTTCTTCACAGGCCTGCATTTTGTAACTGTCACCGTCTCCCAAGGTTTAGAGTTGGCCTTTTGTCTCAGAATATCATTTCCTTTTCAGTGTTCCTATTGAGGGTAAATATGATCTTAATATATTTCTGAGTATTCAATGCCAACCTTTAAAAAAATCTATAAACATATAATTAGATTTTTTTTCCAGCAGAGAAGGCCATTTATGTTATTCATCTTCTCTTGGAGTCTGAGCTAGAGTCCTTTGGTTTTGCTAGTTAGGATTCAAATCAGGCAGCCTCATCAGAGAATTTCCGGGCAGCAGTCACATTGGCGCTGGGTAATGTTTGTTACTCAGACTTGAGGAGTAATGGGGGAAAAGGAGGACGGCAAAGCTCACTAAACTCTTGAGCAGGTTAGCATCTTCCGAATACTGCGTTGTCTGCTGTTTCTGCCACTCTGCATACATCACAACTGTGAAAGGCATCAAAGGAAAATGGAAAGAGAAATAATACAACTCATGGATTCAAACACACACATAGTTGCTGATTGTTCATTAAAATACATATCAATGGTGGGCAATTGTTGCCTCTTATTCCTCAGCTCCAGTAGTACCAATCTGTCTTTTAAAAAATCAGAAAAAAACCAGATTCATTTCTTTGGTTTTTGTGTCATTCTGTGTATGTGTCAGTGAATGTGGGTGATAGTCTAAGAGGTGCTGCAAATTCACTGAATAGTTAAGTGATGTGATTCTGATGTATTTCTTTTTCCTTCCTATTCAAGTGAACTGCCCCATTTTGAGGATGATTTGCTACAGTATTACTGCCACTGCGGTGTATAAATATCTTTGGCGAATTGAGAGTATACATGTTTTTCAAATAACTGTGCCTGACTAGTATCTCCATAGGGTCTCTATCTCAGACATCTTGAGTTCATTCTCTTATTTCCTAAGTTGTTTTTCATTGCTTTCTTCTTTTAAGCTAGATGCTTCTTAGTACCTTCAGGCCACTACCCCCATTTTAAAGATGGAGAAATACATAAAACATTAACACTTTATTCAAGATCACAAATGAAAACCTCATAGCATAGGTTTATACTATCCCGATTTACTGAGCTATGTACCTAGATTAAAGCAGCCTATAAATGCTTTATGCACCATTGCTCCAGAAGGGATAAACGTGATCCCTGAATAATCATTGACAACAATCCCTAGGGAAAAAAATATTATCTTGACTCAGACAACTGTTATAATAGCAATGACAACACTAAAATAGAAAAATTAAATCAATGATTTCTAATTAGATTAAATTGGTGTTAGAATACACTTATTATTTCTGTTTTATCAGATTAAGTAAATTTTGTTTCCATTTGTCTTATTTTTGGGAGGTTTAGACAAACTACATCTATTTGAGTCATTAAAACAGTTAATACAATTTAAAACACATTAAAGTACATTCTTGGTTTTTTTTTGCTGACATTATCTTAGACTACCTTATGAAATATCTCTGAGGATACTAATGCTTTACTTGTAGAAATTTGCAACTTAGATGAGTGAATTAATAGTTAATCAAAATAGTTTAAACCAGAGGGCTCCAGACATTTTTGATAATGTATACCTATAATTAAGGAAATCTGAACATGCACCCTAGCCTAAGCATGTTTATTTTTCGTAAAGTATACACATGTACTACTTCATATCATAAATATTAATAAAGCTTAGTTTCTTTCTTACATTTTAGATTTAAAACTATCAGTAGCAGTTGTATTTTTCTTCCTCCACCACAAAGGTTGATTTTGGACAGATCCCATTTTAGACAACTGATATACACTGTTGTGAAGTTTCTACTTTGCAAGTGGAGGTTCTTCTTTTTTTAAAACTTTATTTAAAGTATTTATTCTTTATCATTCATGTATAACTGTTATTTTTGGTATTTGTGTAGCTTTATTGCAATGTTAGTGTGAAAATAAACACCATAACTTTAAAAGACTAAAGTACAATTCAGTCTTCTGATCTAAAAGCCAAGGGTGTCAAGTGGATGTAAATCAGAATATCTAGTTATATGAGAGAGGTATTAGGGCAGTGAAAAAAGGAGGGCATAGAAGTATCAAGTATTTGAAGGTTTTCTATGAGAAAGTGGCTCCAGGCTGGGTGCAGTGGCTCACGCCTGTAATCCCAGCACTTTGGGGAGGCTGAGGTGGGTGGATCACCTGAGGTCAGGAGTTTGAGACCATCCTGGCCAACATGGTGAAATCCCATCTCTATTAAAAATACAAAAATTAGCTGGGTGTGATGGTGTGGGCCTGTAGTCCCAGCTGTTTGGGAGGCTAAAGCAGGAAAATTGCTTGAACCCGGGAGGCAGCGGTTGTAGCGAGCCGAGACCATGCCATTGCATTCCAGCCTGGGCAATAAGAGTGAAATTCTGTCTCAAAAAAAAAAAAGCTCCAGTTTGTTTTGTATCTTTCTAGAAAGACTATTTGGGACCCAGTGGAAGGTACTGGGAGGCAAACTACTTTGCTCAAGGAAGAACATTTTAATTTATAGGTTTATTTAAAATATAGACTACCCTAGTGCAACCCGTCTTATCCCCCAACACAGTCAATCCCTTATCTAAGTGGGGTCTGGAGCTACTGGGGAATTGTAGCCAGATTCTTGCACAGGGAAGAAGTTGGAGCAGATAATCTCAGGTTCCTTTTCATTCTTAAGTTCTGTGATTTTATAATAATCAAAGAACAATTATTCAGAAGACTGGTAACGTGGAATCCCTTTGCCACAAAGAGGTGTATTGACTGTGTTCAAATATGCAAAGGCCATGTAGGAGGTGGAGGTTGAGGAGAGGTTCCGCTAGTCCAGAACCACAAGAAATCCAACTTCAATTGGGAAAAAGAGACAGTTGCGAGCTTCAGTCACCACACATTGGATTAAGTGAGTTTCAGAAGGTTCTCCTATAAACAGTCTTTGCAGAGGGAATAAAAAATTATCCATCTGAGAAGGTCTGAACTTAGGAGTAAGCTGATTCACACTTGGTTAATTGGCTAAAGCTACTTCCCCTGCCCCCACTCCAACCACCAAAGAAAAGAAAGGAAACTTCCAATAAAGGATAGAGGATAAAGTGTCATTTTAATGCTTCTTTGACGTGCTTCTTTTGCTTACGAGAAATTTACTCTGAATCAGTGGGAGGGGCAGGCTAGTCATGCATTATCTTATATTAAAACAAAATAAATATGTTGTGTGATGCCTCACAGATCCAGAGCCAGAGGCTGTGTGTGGGTTTCTTGTCTGTGCAGTATCTTATAAAAATAAATGCGCCAGAGAATAAAGATCAGATGAAAGTTCCATCACTTATAGGCATGAGAGGCAGAAAATGCCCAGACCCTTCTTCCCGGGTGATGTAAACAGGCAGCATCGTCAGTGAATAGTTCTACTTATTGAGGATTTCTGGGAGCAGAAATCAATGCTATTGCTTACGGGGCAGGTGCAGTGCAAATAAAGCCCCTCATTGCTGTCCTTGGGCTCAGAGAGGCATGAGATCACACAGTTCACACAGGCCACAAGAAAGCTGCCAGCTCTGCCCATCTGGAGGCCGCTGTCGTGATCAACTCCCCATAGAAGTGGGCACCCTGCTCTTCTGCCTCTGCTATGCAGCTCACAGAGTCCTTCCTCAGTAGAGGCAGGGACAAAGCAAACATCTTCTTTTTCAGGCCATGTCCAGAGAGTTTTGCCTCTGGCTGGCACATAGACTCAAAGATGAAAGCGTCAGTTTTACCAACTGGACAGTTAGTGTTTGCTGCATGATGCTCTGATGATTTGTAACCATTTGTAATTTGGCTTACAAAATGAAAACCCGTATGTCTAAAGCATGCCGGTGATGAGGGTAAACTCAATCAAGACTCTGCACTCCATAATTATTTATATGCCAAGAACAAGTGAAGTAATGATTTAAAATATGGATTCCTTAAAATGTTGCCTGGAAAATTTTATAATTTGCTATAAGTCATGAATATTGTCTAAATCTATGCATATGTTTGTTCTTCAGTTGTGTTTAAAAGAAATCCCTTATGTCATGTGAATATAATTGCGTAAGTTCATTGAGTTGATTTCAAAGTTTATGAGGTTCAAATTATTTCTTTATTTAGAGTTTTAATGGGCTTTCATAATTAGAACAAAATATAGAAAGTAACAGTAAATTCTACTGTTTGTCATTAGCTGTAACTTTGACAATTTTTAAAATTCAGGGTACAATGATGTGTTTAAGGTTTAATTGAGCTTTATTAGTTTTATCCCAATAATTGAGAAATTATAATGATGTAGGCAAGAACTGAGCCAAAGTTTACCTTTGTGCAGCCTGTAAAAATATTCTTGGTAAACCCATGAATCTTGCTAGGAGGCCCCAAGTTGGACAAGTGAAGTAGGATTTATGAAAGACTGATGTACAAACTCCCAAGTGATGAGGCTGTAGCTTCAGATGTAGAGATACATTCACACCTCTGAATTATGTCCTTACATTTGACTGTCTCTCAGGCTCCTTGGACAAGCCCATGGCAAGCAGATTCTTATGTCTTCACTCTCAAAGCATAAGTTTGTGTCCATTTTCTGGGGATATCTTATTTTAGGTAGTGAGCGATTCCATGAATAGTGAAGCAAATTGTGAGCAAAATAGAGAAGATGAAACTATTATTGCAATAGTCATTTTTTAGAAGCAGGTATAACTTACATACCATACAGTTAACCTATTCTAAGTGTACAATGAGTGATTTTTGGTAAATTTTCAGAGTTGCGCAAATATCACCATAATCCAGTTGTAGAACATTTATATTACTCCAAAAAGGTCCCTTGGGTCTGTTTGCTGTCAACTGCTTCTCCCAATCCCCAAACCCATGCAACTGCTAACCTGCATTTTGTCTCTATGGATTTTTCTTTTTGGGGCATTTCATACAAGTAGTCCTACAATGTGCACATAGTTTTTCTATCTTGCTTCTTTGACTTAGCATAATGTTCTTGAGGTTCATTAATATTGTAGCATGAATCAGTACTTCTTTTAATTGTCGAATAATATTCCATTGTATGGATATGTCACATTTTGTTTATCCATTCATCATCAGTTTGTTTCCATTTTGATTATTATGCACTACCTGCTAAGAACATTGACGTACGTTGACCGGGCGCGGCCTGTAATCCCAGCACTTTGGGAGGCCGAGACGGGCGGATCACGAGATCAGGAGATCGAGACCATCCTGGCTAACACGGTGAAACCCCGTCTCTACTAAAAAATACAAAAAACTAGCTGGGCGAGGTGGCGGGCGCCTGTAGTCCCAGCTACTCCGGAGGTAGTAGGCAGAGGCAGGAGGCTGAGGCAGGAGAATGGCGGGAACCTGGGAGGCGGAGCTTGCAGTGAGCAGAGATCGCGCCACTGCACTCCAGCCTGGGCGACAGAGCGAAACTCCGTCTCAAAAAAAAAAAAAAAAAAGACATTGACACATTGACGTACAAGTCTTTGTGTGGATAGGCTTTCATTTCTCTTGGGTGGATAACTAGGAGTGCAATTGCTGCGTCATACGATAAATTTATGTGTAACTTTTTAAATGAAACTATCAAGCTGTTTTCCAAAATGGCTGTTGTGTTTTACAGTCCCACAAACAACGTATACGGGTCCCAGTTTCTCTTTATCTTTGCCAAAACTTGTTATTTTTTCCCCACTGCTGAAATCTATCATGCATTTATTTATTTATTCTTTATTTTTAAATAATTTCAACTTTTATTTTAGATATGGGGGTACATATGCGCATTTGTTATGTGGGCATGTCACGTGATGCCTACAAATGTTCCCATCATTCAAGTAGTGAGCATAGTACCCAACAGGTAGTTTTTCAACACTACCCCCAACCCTGCTTCTCCCTCTAGTAGTCTTCGACGTCTATTGTTGCCACCTTTGTGTCCGTGAGTACCCAATGTTTAGCTCCCACTTATAAGTGAGAACATGGATATCTTACTTTCTGTTCCTGTGTTAGTTTGTTTAGGATAATGGCTTCCAGATGCATCCATGTTGTGACAAAGGGCATGATTTAATTCTTTTTTATGGCTGTGTAGTATTCCATGATGTATAAGCACCATATTTTCTTTAGCCAATCCACTGTTGATAGGCACTTAGGTAGATTCCATGTCTTTGCTACTGTGAATAGTGCTGTGGTGAACATACGAGTGCACATGTCTTTTTGGTAGGACAATTTATTTTCCTCTGGGTATATACCCAGTAATGGGATTGCAAATGGTAGTTGCATTTTTAATTTTTTGAGACGTGTCCAAACTGCTTTCCACAGTACCTGAAATAATTTACCTTCCTACCTATAGTGTGTAAGTGTTACCATTTCTCTGCAGTCTCTAGCATCTGTTGGTTTTTGACTTTTTAATAATACCCATTCTGACTAGTGTGAGGTGGTATCTCACTGTGGTTTAAATCTTTAATTCCATCTTGAGTTAATTTATATTTATGGTGAAAGGCAGGGATCCAATTTCATTCTTCTGCATATGGCTAGCCAGTTATCCCAGTACCACTTATTGAATGGGGAGTCCTTTCCCCATTGTTTATTTTTGTCAACTTTGTCAAACATCAGATGGCTGTGGGTGTGAAGCTTTAGTTCTGGGTTGCCTATTCTGTTCCATTGGTTTATGTGTCTGTTTTTGTGCCAGTACCAGGTTGGTTTGGTTACTGTAGCCTTGCAGTATAGTTTGAAGTTGAGTAATGTGATTCCTCTAGATTTATTCCTTTGGTGAGGACTGCTTTGGCTATTCAGGCTCTTTTTTTGTTTGTTTCACATGAATTTTAGAATAACTTTTTTCTAATTCTATGAAAAATGATGTTGGTAGTTTGATAGCAATAGTATGAATCTGCAGATTGCTTTGAGCAGTATGGTCATTCTAATGATATTAAGTTTTCTAATCCATCAGCAGGGGATGTTTTTCCACTTTTTATATTATTTATTTTTTTCAGTAGTGCTGCCTTTTTTGGTTATGGCCATTCTATCTCTAACAGTCGTTTATTGCACATTAACTTAATTAATATGTGAGCTGATTGGAGTGGTAAGCACCATGGCCAGGGCCAGAGAGACGCAGATGGTGGAGTCAGTGCCCAGTCTATTCCATGGCATTTCACAGCTGGAGGCACTGCTGCGATCTCCCTGTGGAGATAAGGAACTGGAAAGACAATGAGATAAAAGATAGGGAAAGAACTATACATTGTATTTGGGTGTGTATAAGATAGATAGTAAATGGAGGTATGGGGTTTCCAGGAGAAAAGAGTGAAGAAATAGATAAGGAGGGTCGGGGTGACCTCTTGGGGATCCCATTTTTGGAACGCTTGCTGAGTTCAAAATGGGGTTATGAGTGAATCATGAGAGTCAGTAGGATGGAAACCCAGGAAAATCAGCATTTCAAGGAAAATGATAAGGTTAACAGTGTGAAACACTGCAAATTAGTTGCAGAAGATAGAGCTATGGGAATTGGAAACAAGGATTATAGATGATGCTTTCGAGAAACTCGTAGGCAAAAGAAGAAGAAAACATAGTAGAGGAGACAGCAAGCTTGAGCAAAGGCAGATGTCCCCTTTCCCATGAACCCCTACAGTCACAAGAAAGGGGGGGACTTGACTTTATTTGCAGATAGATTTGTAGATCCAGTTTCTAGATCTGTGAAGATAGGGCCTGAGTATCATCCCCACCAGATCCACAGTTGGTTGGACAAAAGAATACAGAGGCCAGTGTGAGACCCATCCTGAGTAACCAGCCTTCCTGCTCTAACCATGTTTTTTCTCTCTCACTTCAACACTTCCCAGTTCTGCAGACTCTAAACAGACTCTAAACCAGGCCCTGGGCCTTGACTTCTCCCTTTCCTTTATCCCACTAAAGGAGACAATGAGAGTTGATTCCACTTTCTCCATATCATCTGCATCTTCTCCCAGTTTGCACTGACAAATCCTGCCTTCTGGGTTCCCTAACTTTAGGGGAATGAGTCTAATGAGTGCAGACCTCATTAGACTGGTCTCTTTACTGCCAGTCCCCTCCCCACTCTGACTCTGGCCTGTGCCTCTTCCCTGGTGAGCAGAAGGCACCTAGGCTTGTCTGTCAGGCTCATTGCCTCCCTCCCTTCCCATGCACTCCCTCTGCTCACATCCTGCAGAACACCTGCTGTTCGCTGAACATCTGCTTGTGTTCTCCTCCTGATCCACTCTCCTCTCTCAAGATGGAAGATTTTCACTCACCCTTCCAAGCTCAACTCAACATATCACCTTTTTTGGAATCATTCTGACCCGCTGCCACCCCGTCCCGAGTTAATGCTGCTTCCGCTCAGTTCCTTCATCACAGAGTTTCTCAGCTTCAACCCCACTGACGCTTTGGGCAGGCTAATTCTTTGCTGTGGGAGCTCCCCTGTGTGCTGCCAGATACATCACAGCATCCCTGACCTCGGTTCAGAGGATGCCAGTACGCCCCCTTCTCCTACAGTTTGACAACCAATAATGTCTCCAGCCATTGATAAATACCCCTGGTGAGTGGAGCCTCACAATTGCCTCCGCTGGAGAAGCACTGCCTTACAATCAATGTGTTATCATTATGGAACTCCTTACATGGTCTGAAGATAACCTGTGTCTAGCACTGGGCCTGGCATATAGTGACTGCACAGAAAATAGAAATTCAGATATGCAGAGAAATTAAGAATGTGAACTTTAGAATCAAACAGGATTTTCATCTTTTTTCTAACACCAGTTGTGTGACACTGGAAAATTCTTTGACTTCCCCAAGCCTCAGTGTTTTCATCATAAAATGAAGGTAATGATGCTATCAGGATTATGGTGCAGATTAAATGACACCATTATTTGTAAAGGTCTAATGCACACTTTGGGGCAGAGAGAAAATACTAATGACCGATGCTATAAAGAGTATTCTCCGCTGAGCACGGTGGCTCATGCCTGTAATCCCAGCACTTTGGGAGGCCAAGGCAGGCGGATCAACTGAGGTCAGGAGTTTGAGACCAGAAAATCTCATCTCTACTAAAAATACAAAAAAATTAGCCAGGCATAGTGGCAGTCACCTGTAATCCCAGCTACACGGGAGGCTGAGGCAGGAGAATCGTTTGAACCCGGGAGGCGGAGGTTGCAGTGAGCCCGAGATCGCCTGATTGCACTCCAGCCTGGGTGACAAGAGCGGAGTCTTGGGGAAAAGAAAAAAAAACAAAAAGAATATTATCTGCCTGTTTGACTGCCCAGGCCCCATTCTGTTCCTTTTCCATTATTGGGATGTTCCCAAAACATGGCACAGAACAATTGCTCAGTACACTTTTTTTTGGATGGGGCTAAAGTGATATAGTAAAGGTATTTGTGTGCAAAGTTTTCAGGATGTGCGGAGGCGTGAAGCAACACAAATAGGGCAGGCGAAGTGGACAGGAAGAAAGCTGCCAGTAGATGGCCTCTTCCTGCTTTATCTTCTTTGCTCTGGCATCCCTTCCATTATCTGATCCCTGTGTTGCTTTAAGCAACTTGAGGAGAAAGAAAATACAAATCAGCAGCTGAACTAGACTCAGAACAACCCGGTTGGTATCCTATGCCTTTTATTCAAAGATATGTGTGTATATGTTTTACTTTTCCTACTAGATTACAACCTGCCTGAGGGCTGAAGGTATTATGACTTGTTTCGTTTAAATCTCTCTTTTCCAGAACTATAGTTCTCGGCAAAGATGATTGGTAGATGAATAAATGAATGTCTGACATTGATAAGTCTACCATTGAGTAGAGCAGTGTTTCTCGGAGCTTTTCCTATTGTGATAAGGTATCAGTGATGACCTGTTATGTTCTCTGTCACAAATCCATTATTTTTACATGGGCAAGATTATTGACTGGAGTTAGAGTGATAATTTGGGGTTTTGAGACAGCAAGATGGGTTCAGCTTCAGCCGAACTAGCTTTTTTTCTAGTTAATTTTTTGACTAGTATAAAAGAATCCTTTTGTTGATTATCATCATCGCTAGCAAATCAAGCTAGATGGCAACTGTTGACACAGAGTACAAATAAGAAAATTAAAGGCAGACCCACCAAGAGGTGAAAGTGGGGAGGTAGGAAGGAATCTGTACTTTCAGGGAATTTTCCTTGAAGTGCAGCCTTTGGACAACCTATCGGAATCACCAACGAGAGGTGCTTTTTAAAAACATGGTTTCCTGGGCCCTCCGTGAGACCCATGGAATTATAAAATGTTGGGGAAAGACCTCCCTAAACAACTTCTTCTTCTTCTTCTTCTTCTTTTTTTTTTTTAATGCGAAAACTGCTTTAAAGAAAAGAGCATTTAGCATATGTAGTCAGCTTCTACTGGGAGCTTTATTCAACATGGTTGGTGACGGTAGGCAGTTTTACTGTTCTTACAGAGTATATTTTAAGGTCTTGAAAGACATCATCATAGTGTTAGAAAAAGAGCTCTAGTTTGCAGTGAGAAGACCTGAGAATGGTCTGTCAATGTCTGTGACTCGGGTCAATCAGAACTTCTTTGGTCTTCAGACCTCTTACCTGCTGTAAGAGCTGTTGGTCTTTCTGAGTGATCCAGATGTTCCCTGATAGCCCCAGAATTCACTGGGACCATCATCTTCAAAATCCTCTCTGCAGTTTTATAAACAACAATAGTAGCAAACATTTATATACACTTACTCATTTAGTCCTTCTCAACATTTCTTTAGGGTAGGTTAACCCCATTGTACAGAGAATACTACTGAGGCACAGGGAAGTTAAACAACCAGGAGAGGTTACACAGCTAAATAAACAAATAACCAAAAAGCTTATTTTATATACAAAATAATGATGTCTATATTAAAAAATCAAAATATTTCTATATTCAAAATAGTAGAAAGCACAGTGGACAGGGAGTCAGGAGACCTGGGTCTCACCTGAGTTGCTATCACTAGTTATATGACTATAGCTGGACACTTAACACCCCAGTTCTTATTTTTCCCTCAGTAAAATGTCATTCCAGAACATTCTAGGGTTCCTTCTAGCTTGTAAAAAATCTCCTTGTGCAATCCTCACTAGCATTCCTTAATGTATTTTGCATCTGATTATGCTTTTTTTTTTTAAACAAAATGCTCAGTATACATCAAATAATGATTATCGTTAAAGATTTGCTTCAAAAGTAAAGTATTTTCGTTAAATCCCTACGTCATATTCCTGCATATGAGTATCTATTAGACAGAGGTATAAATATTTTAAAGATAAACCTTATATTTTCAAAGATTTATTTAACTTTCCTTTTCTTTATGAACCTGTTGAAAAATGAGGATGTCTTGCCACGGATGCCTCGTGTACCCAGAAGAGTCTGCCAGAAATGGCGAAATAGCTTGACTAATCCAGCTGAAGTTAGTTCTCCCTGTCTTAAAAGAAGGTGAAAGCTCGTACAATTATTCATTTTGCTGTGAAAATTTCATGTGTTTTTATAGAAGAGTCTTCCCAATGGGTCATATAGACTCCTATAAGTAAGCACACCCCAAATGTTTCCTTTTCATAATTATCTAAAGCACAGACGAGCCTTGAAGAGACAATTGTATAGCTTCTTGTGTTGCTTCATGGGCTTTAAGTGCTCACAAAGAGGATTCCTTATGCTTTAATTTCTCTTTATTTTTCTCACTGTAAAGACCCTTGGGGTAAATGCCAGCCCCACAATCCCGCCGTTATATGGTTACTGTCAGCCTGCTCAAATGATGCTTCCTGTTCATTAGGCCTCTTTTCATCTGACTACAATGTCCTGGCTTTGCAGCAATTCTTAGTCAACGCCCATCTCTTCAATAGCCTGTGAATAGTATTAAATGGTGTTTATGCTAGCTATTGTTGCCTTTTGTGTGGTTTGTCTAATTCACAGAGAAAAGTCTGCTTTTGTGGTCGAAGACCAGCTACGTCATGGCACACCATGTGCCTTCTGATGGGACCCAGTCCTGCTGAGTGATAACATTACAGGCCTGAGCTTCTTTGCAACACAATCCCGCATTCTTACCACAGTCAATACTCTCACAGGCAGACTGGTTTACTCTTTTTATTAAGAGGTAGGGGAAGATAAAGCACAAACAAATACCAGACCCTGAAACAAAACAGAAAAGAAGGGTAAGTTCAACTGATTTGCAGCTTACTCAGGCAAGAATTGAGAACGCAAGTGAACAGAAAATCACAGATTTATTCTATTAGCAACCAAACGTGCCAGGTGTACCCATGGTGGCAGCAAATATTTCACATTTCAGGACTGAGATTGCATTAGGGTTTCGAGGTATTGTTTAAAATGACACTTAATACCAAGTCACCAGTCTGCTGGGCTTTTTCTAAAGTGCTCACAAAAGAGAAAGGATATTGTATTGATGATTACATTATCCTCTGGTTCAAGAGTCTTTGCAGGGCAGGTATGTTGCTATGTCTTGAAAGGGCTTTTGATGTAAGAAGATCATTATGGGCTCAGTGGTAATTGATCCTTGGCAGCCCTGGGTTTTGGTGCTGTGGGTTATTTCATCCTGTTGCGTTGCGTAATCTGTTTTTCAGCTATCCACAATCTTTTTTATATTCCTAATGGTGGCTTATATTTTCTTTTATTTTGTTTTTTCCCTTGAGACCAGAAGTGCTTCCCAGACACAGTCAGGTGCAGAGAAAGGGAAATACTTTACTATTAGCGGATGGCACACATCCTTCAGTATTAAAAGCATCTTTCTGAATTATGGTTCAGGCTTATTTCCCTCATATCCTTCTACTTTCTGACATCAAAGCCGACCCAAATGTAAAACTGAACCCAGGCACAAACAAGGAAAAAGAAACTAGGAACCACGGCTAAAACATGTTACAGAGTCCATGTTTTCTAGAAGAGAGTGTATAAACAATATTATTATATTGACATACACTGACAAAATGGGATGCTTTTAATTTCTGTTTAAAATTCTGAAAATTTAGTTCTTTTCTTTAATGAGAAGTTTCAAAGAGAAAGAGGCAAATTCCCCATTTCACCTCCAATCCAAGAAAAGCATAAAGGTTGCTTTTCAAAGGATTAGGGAGTTATTTTTCCAGGATGAGTCATGTCAACCCAAGAAAAGCTGCCCCTCCAACTTGGGTGACAAATGTGTATTGTGCCTGGTGCGACTCTAGCATTGAGCTGGTTGCTGTAGTAGGTTATGAGGAAATAGAATTTGCAATATCTTGAGGAAAAGTGACACTATAAAAAGATCAGGGCCAGGCGCAGTGGCTCAAGCCTGTAATCCCAGCACTTTGGGAGGCCAAGGCAGGTGGATCACTTGAGGTCAGGAGTTTGAGACCAGCCTGACTAACATGGTGAAACCTTGTCTCTACTAAAAACAGACAAAAAAATTAGCTGGGCATGGTGGTGTGTACCTGCAGTCCCAGCTACTCAGGGAGGCTGAGGCAGGAGAATTGCTTGAAACAGGGAGGCGGAGGTTGTAGTGAGCCGAGATCACACCACTGCACTCCAGCGGGGGCAACAAAGTGAGATTCCATCTCGGGAAAAAAAAAAAAAGAGAGAGAGAGAGATTGAGGATAATTAAGTACAAACGAGGCAGGGTGATGACAAACCTAAGTCCGGGGCAGGGCAGTCAGGTAAGCTCAGACCACTGGAGAGCAGACCTGTGTCGCATTTGCCCTGGTATCTTCAGACATGAGCACAGGGGATGCCGTATTACAGGGGCTGAGTGAGTGTCAGCTGCCTTTCAGTAAATCTCTTGCTGGAAGAACAACAAAAAATTAAACAGAGAGAAGAAGGATGGGGTCATTACAAGTGAGTAAGTAACAAAAGCAATTGCCAGGGGACAAGAATAAACTTTAGGGGATGGAACTTAAGCCTGGAGCAGGGGAGTCCTAAAGAACATGCTCTTTCCTTAATAGCAGTTCTCTGGTTGAGAAAGCCAAGAGCAATGTGGGTGGTAAGAAGTGAGTGAGAAAGGGGAGCTACGAAAACATTCAGGTGAGTGAGTCGAATCTGGTGATGAGTGAGATGGAGAACAGAGAGAGACGGACATTTCAACCTGTCTGACCAGACCGAATCACCCACCTATCTGAGCAGACCGACCAGAGGAGGCTGATGTCTTAGGAAGCAGTGAGGTAAGGTTTAGCAGCAGCGGGGGCAATGGTAGGCATTTCGACTCCAGAAAAACAGTCTGCACTTGATGAAATGGGTTTTCATTCACTTATTCATACAAGTGTTCGCTCATTTGAGATGCATTTAGTGTGAATGATCATATTTATTTGGCAAAACACAGTGCCAGAGGCTCCTGTGGATATCAGGAAAATTTGAGAATTCTTATAATGGCATGCCAGGCTCTTTATCCTCCAACTATTTTAATCTCTACAGTTTGGGTGACTTGGCCCACAGGGGTGCTCACTCCTCTTCTTCATGGTTTACTAAAAAAAGAGAACATCTGGTTCCAGAGGATGGGCTCTGCTGTGCTGCTGTTCCTTGCCTCATTCACTCATTCATTCATTTATTCACCAAATATCCATTGAGCCAAAAAATGTATCTGGAACAATTTAAACTCTGGTGATAGAAAAATCAAGGGGGGCTGGGCGTGGTGGCTCACACCTGTAATCCCAGCACTTTGGGAGACTGAGGTGGGCAGATCACCTGAGGTCGAAAGTTCGAGATCAGCCTGACCAATGTGGAGAAACCCCGTCTCTACTTAAAAAATTACAAAATTAGCTGGCGTAGTGGCACATGCCTGTAATCCCAGCTACAAGGGAAGCTGAAGCAGGAGAATCGCTTGAACCTGGGAGGCAGAGGTTGTGGTGAGGCGAGATCTCACAATTGCACTCCAGCCTGGGCAACAAGAGTGAAGCTTCATCTCAAAAAAAAAAAAAAAAAAAAAAAAAAAGAAAGAAAGAAAAGAAAAAGAAAAAAAAGAAAGAAAAGAAAAATAAGGGAACATCGTTCCTAGCTTTGAGGGGCTCACAGCTAAGTGGCAGGGTCAGACATAGCAAGAATAATTATATGAATGCAATCTTTATGCAGAGGGTGCTGTCAGAACAGAGAGGACGAAATGCCTACCTCTGCTTGGAGAGCCCACGGAGACCACAGAAGAGCTGGTATGTAAGTTATGTCTTGAGAAAATCTGGTCAACCCTGATAGACAAGGGATGCAATGGTATTCCAGGCAGAAGGACAGCGTGTGCAAAGGGAGTGCTCCTCGTGTTCAGGGAATTGCGAACAGTTGGGTACTGACAGGGTGAAGATGGGGGATGATGCTTGGAAAGGTAGGCGGGTGAAGACCAGGAGTGGTCTTGGTTTCACTGAATCTCACCTCCGAAAGTTAGTCTCCTGCTTTCTTCATGTGGTCAAGCTTCACTTTTAGCTCTACCTTGGTTTGTTTGCTAACCCAGGCCCCACTTTCCCCGCTTGAGAATTTGTGTGTGGCCAAACCACTCCTCACCTCTGATGCCAGCTACTTCATTCCTAAACCTCTGCCATTGTCTACAACCAACTTCTCCTGACTGAAGCTGTGCCAGCTTTCCCACGTGCAGAAGCTTGAGTCTCAGGAACTGAAGGGATTTTTAAGATCATCAGACTAGTGGCTTTTTGTGCTTTTTTTTTTTTCCTGCATGAACAAACATGATAGATGATCTTTTCCTGCAAGACATGCTACCAGTGTTGCACACATATATTTGGCTGCAGGAAATAGGATGAGCAGAAACCCTGTTCCCTTCTTTCCAACTCAAGTGATGCTTAATGGAATGCCAGCAATGGAAAGTGCCATTAGTAGAGGACTAACACTGAAGCTGCCAACACTGGCCCCCTTAAATCACAGGTAACAAATTCCCTGTGACTGATCTTATGTCTGATCTCAGCCAATGTTTAACTCCTTTTAAAACACCCTTGGACTTCAGCTGGAATGAGCCTGATGATGGAAAGTTCACTCTCTCATGAGGCAATCATCCAATTCTTGGGAAGCTTCAACATTAGACAGTTCTTTTTAAATGGAGTAGAAGTCTCCCTTCTATGACTTCAATTCTCTTGTTCTAATTTCATTCTCTGTGGCTACATCGATAAATATAAGCATACCTCTACCTAACAGTCCTTTAAATATCTAACAATTATTATTCTCATAACGATTCCCTTTTTCTAGTTTAAATATCACAAGATATAGTTTCCATTCTTGGGAGAACTTTATTTTGTCAATATAGCCTTTACAATATGACACTCAGAACTAAAACAGTACTTCCAGTGTAGGCACACCAGCAAAGCATACATCTGGGACTACTGCTGTTTTTATTCTGGATGAAATATTTCTATTAATGTAATTCAAGATCTCATTAGTTCTTCTGGCAATTCTGTCTATTGGCCAGTACTGCAATTTTCATTAAGTTAAACCCCTGAAATGATTTTATTTGAATTACCAGTGGTTTAGGTGTCTCTCACCCTCTAATGTTCAGGCATTTTTTAACCTTATTACAGAACTTCACATTTATCCTGATTAAATTCCACCTTATTAGTTTTGCTGATTGTTCCAAACTGTTAAAATCAATTTGAATTTGCATCCAACATCTAGCATATCAACAATCTTTCTATCTTTGTGCCATTACTAAATCTAGTAAGCATGTTTATTTTATTCTAATCCAAATATTTAAGCAAAATATCAAATAGGTGGAAGTAAATACAGAGCCTAGTGGTATGCCACTAGTGACCATCTTCTCTTTCTACATTGTATTGATGTTAATTAACATTAATATAATATTTTAAATAATTGTGAATCCACTAAATTCATCCTATTTGTCTGTTGATATATCATGAATGATACTATCAAAATAATATTATTTTGGCCGTCAAAATATACAACTCATTTCCAATGAAATTCTTTTTGAAATGCAAATGAAAGTTACCATTTTAGTTCAATGCACTCTCATACACGGAAAAGAAGGTCTTTTAAATTCTCACTAAGAGAATGAGTAAGAACAGAAACTATAAAATGAAAACAACGAATTTATCAAATGTTCATATAGAAAAAAAATCTCAAAGGCAAAAGACAAGCAAAAAACTGGAGAACTATGTTCCATAGATAGAAAGGGCTAATTTCATTACTATACAAAGAACACTCATGTGAGTTTATTTTTTAAAAAAGGTGAACAACCCAAAGGAAAATGGGCAAAAGACATGAATAGGCAATTTATACACCCACAAAAATGACCAATTAACAGCCAAAGAAATGTTTAAACTCACTCACAATTAAATAGCTGGGAATTAAAATACAGATGAGATACCATTCTTCCTTTGTCAGCTTGGCGAAGATTTAACATTTGATTGTATGCAGTGTTGTTAGGAGCATGTGCGAAGAAACCTTCTCATATGATTTGTTGTAAATTGGTACCACCTCTGTGGAGGTCAACTTGAGATTATCTGTCAAAGTTTAAAATACATGTACTCTATGGTCTAGCAATTTTGTTTCAGGATTTTGTCCCACAAATATGTAGTAGTCCTACAAAGTATAAAGAAATAGAGAAGCTCTACAGGATGGACTGATCTATCACATGTCAGCAATGAGACCTTTGGAAAGTTACTTAGCCCCTTTATGACTCAGTGTCCTCATCTGTAAACTTGGGATAGTGGTAGTCTCTGCCTATTGGGATCTTGTGAGAAATAGAGGAGTTATTTAGAACAGTGCTGAGCACATAGTAAGTGCTATATGTATGTTCACTTTTTTACTAGTGTTATTTAGAAAGGTGTCTATTTCAACCTTAAAAAAGTCCATCAATAAAAGATCAACTGATTAAATCATGGTGTATACATACAATGTGATATATGATCATTACAAAGAATTAGGTAGTTTTGTAAGTGCTGATTTGAAACAATGTCTAAGTTATACATACACGTACATAAGAGAAAGCAGAACAGTATGTACATGATCTTAACTGGGTAAAAGATAGGCTATATCACATATATGTGATATGTACATTATGGTTTTTTGTAAGAATAGACTATTAGTAGTGGTTATAGCTGAACTGTGAAACTGGGGAGGGAGAGAAAGGCTTTTAATTTTCCTCCCTTTTTTTTTTTTTTGAAACAGGGTCACATTGCACTCCAGCCTGTTGCCCAAGCTGGACTGCAGTAGTGCAGTCATGGCTCACTGCAGCCTCAACCTCCCAGGCTCAAGTGGTTTACCCACTTCAGCCTCCCAAATAGTTGGGACTACAGGCATGCACCACCACACCCTCCTAATTTTTGTATTTTTGTAGAGATGAGGTTTTGCCATGTTGCCCAGGCTGGTCTTGAACTCCTGAGCTCAAGCCATCCACCTGCCTTGGCCTTCCAAAGTGTGGGATTACAGGCATGACCCACCATGCCTGGCCTCATTTTCATATTATATCCTTCTGTACTGTTGGAATATTTTAAAAATCATGTATATATAGTACTTTTATACAAAAAAAATTCTTGCAATCTATCCAAGGTAATTTTTTTCATGAAAGGGAGGTAAGCACCTTAATATAAATGCTAGAAAGGGAAAATCAATGAGAAAAACTTTCTCTGGGTATCTCCAATATTCTCCAAGAAGTAATGGGGTATTCTGGCACTTGGGAATCAAGAGACACCCTACATCTAATCCACCTGTAAGTCCTATTGACTCTACTTTCAAACTATATTCAGAATCCAACCACTTTTCTTCACTGCAATGACCAGCACAGCAAAGTGAGCCTCTACTCTTGCTTACTTGGATTCCTGAAATACTGCCTTTCTCTGCCCTCAAAAATCTATTCTCAACAGAGTAGCCAGAGAGGCATCCTTTGGATGTGTGATCATGTCACTCCTGTGCTCAAAATCCTCCAAAGTTTTTCCATCTCACTCACAGCGAAAGCCCCTATCTTCATAGCATCCTGGAAGGACCAGGTTCACAGCAGCCCAGAAGGACCAAGCTCCCTCACTGTGCATCTGACATCGGCTCCTAAAGCTCTCCCTCCATTCTGCTCCAGCTGTGAGGGCCTCCTTGCTTGTTTTCTAACATATCTGGCTAGCTCCCACCTAGGACTTTTGCATTTGCCATTCTTCAGCCCAGAACACTCTTCCCCAGATACACACAAGGCCAATTCCATCAACTCCTTCAAGTCTTTACTCAAATCTCATTTTCTCCATGAAGTTTACTCTGACCACTCTTCTTACCATTGCAACCCACCTCTCCCTGCAGAGTTGCACCACAAACTCTCTACCCTCACCCCCAGTGTGTACCACGCTCTAATATATCTATTAGTTTCCTGGGGTTGACAGGACAAAGTATCACAAAGAGGCGGCTTTTAACAATGGAAATTAATTCAGTTTTGGAGGCTAAAAGCCCAAAGTCAAGGTGCCAGGAGGGCCCTGCTCACTCTGAGACTCTGAGTGGAATCTTTCTTTGCCTCTTCCTTGCTTTTGGTGGTGGCCACCAATCCTGGCCACTCCTTGGCTTGCAGCTGCCTCACTCTACTCTCTGCCTCTGTCATCCCATGGCCTTCTCCTGCTGCTGTACCCCTCATATTGATCATACTCCTGTGTGACCACATTCTAACTTAACTGCTTATATCTGCAAAGACCCCATTTCTAAATAAGCTCACATTCTAAGGTACAGAGGGTTAGGACTTCAACATATCTTTCTGGAGGACACAGTTCAACTCATGCCACGTATTATATAATTTAATATTTTATCAGAGTTACTGTTGTTATTGTCTTTCTCTTTGCATAGAATATCAACTCCATAAGAAATTTCATTATTTTATTTTTTTGAGATGGGGTCTCACCCTGTTACCCAGGCTGGATTGCAGTGGTGTGATCATGGCTCACTGCAGCCTGGACCTCCTGGGCTCAAGTGATCCTCCTGCCTCAGTCTCCTGAGAAACTGGGACCACAGTCATGTGACATCATGTCTGGCTAATTAAAAAAAATTTTTTTTTTTTTTTTTGAGACGGAGTTTCTCTCTTGTTGCCCAGGCTAGAGTGCAATGGTGCAATCTCGGCTTACTGCAACCTCTGCCTCCCAGGTTTAAGCAATTCCGCCTCAGCTTCCCAAGCAGCTGGGATTATAGGTGCCTGCCACCATGCCCAGCTAATTTTTGAATTTTTAGTAGAGACAGGGTTTCACCTTGTTAGCCAGGCTGGTGTCGAACTCTGACCTAAGGTGATCCACCCACCTCAGCCTCCCAAAGTGCTGGGATTACATGCATAAGCCACTGTGCCCAGCCAAAAAAAAATTTTTATTGGTAGAGATGAGGTCTCATTATGTTGCCAAGACTGGTCTCAAACTCTTGGGCTCAAATGATCCACCAGCCTCAGCCTCCCAAGGTGCTGGGATTATAAACATGAGTCACACTGAGCCCAGCCCCGAAGGAATTTCTTTTTGTCATTTTTGTTTACTGATGAAACCCAAGGGTCTGGAGCAGTAACGTAACCATTGGTAGACATGTAGTCAATGTCTTCTAACTGGTACTGGGTATCATCACACGAGTATACTGGTCAGTAAGATCATTCCATCCACTATGCTCTAATTATCCTGCTACCAAATGTCCTTTGGTTTCTTTCTAAAGAAAACACTGAGCAGCTGGAGAGAGATTCTAGCTACCTGGTGGTAACATTTCTCATTGAAAACGTATTCTGGACACCCAGCCTTCAGTAACTTACTGAACTTGCCATTTAAGTGTACCTATGAGTTACGAAGCTCTAGCAGCTTCTTTCTAGCAAAACAGAGGGAGATCTGTTCTACCAAACTCATAAGACTGCTGTGAAAGTGGCCTGCAGCTTTATATAATGCCACAGCAGCAACCTGTGATCCTGCCACAGCTTTCTTCAGCCTCCTTCCCTGGGGGAGATGGAGAGCCTAACCCCAGTCCTGGATTCAAGGCATGAGACTGTTACAGTGTCCCTTGTACACAAGCACTGTGAATCCCTTTCACTGTAATAAGGACATATTTCTGTTTACTGCTTCCTACCTCTGGACTCGGAGCTCAATAGACCTGTCTTTTCAGCCCTACTCACAATTTTATTTTCTGTCCTGTTTCTGATACAATGAAGCACTTACCTTGCATTTGAAGCCAGGCTACATTTCTGGTTTTTTTTTTCTTTCTACGTTTTATCTGTCATTATTATGCATTTGGAGCAGAGGGAATGAATCATGATCTCTCTGGGTCATCTTCAGCAGTTCTCAATTGTTCACAAAGTTTATTACACAATATAATAAAATTTACTAAGTGAAAAAAAGATGGGTACACACGTATCTAAAAGGATATTTCAAATATATGTTCCATAAGGAAATAAAAATGAGGCTTGTACTAAATGTTAGATCAATTTATTTGTTTAAAAAAATTTTTTGAGGAAGAAATTGCCCTAAAATATTATAATGGATCTGCATGATGGTTTCATAGGTCTGTTTGCTAATTAAAAACTCTAAAGCTGTTTAAAAAAAAACAGAGAGAGAGAGAGAAAACTTATTTTGGCTTACAACTCAGCCTTTCATGACATTGGTTAGTATGACTATAACCTGGGTGAGCTGATACAACTGAATTTCTGAAAATGCAAAACTGAGGACCTGACCCTCAGCCTATGCCCCGCAAGGAAAAAGGTGGTAGAGATGCAGAGAAGCAGACAGCTGACCACGGGTGTTTACAAGGGAAGGGCAAGTGGTGGCTGTTTTAGGATGATTAATCTGGATGTGGTATGTGCTTTGGGGTATAAGAAGGGTGGGGACAGAGAGAGACAAGCACAGAGCCAATGAAATCCTTATCTCGGGGCAATAGGAGTGTTGAAAGAATGGCAAAATCAAATGACATTGCAGATGGAAAAACATCAAGATAGAAGTTAGGGAGTGATTCCCACACCAAATCAAGTCATTGTATAAGATAGAATTGGGCGTAAAGACAAGAGGAAGTTATGAAGGAAGGCCATGTCTTTCATGAGTTAACATCGCTGCTGTTTTGTTGCAACATGGTTCTTTTGACTCCCCCTAAGCTGATGGCAAGCGTGCAGGGAGGGAGCATGAAGGCATTTATACCCTGGCTTTGTCTAAAAGGAGCAAGCCGAGTTAACAAGTGGTTTCACATTCTTCTTGGGCAGCTCAAATTCCAAGGAAACCCTCCACAGCTTTGACAGCCCAGTTCACACCAGAGACAAGGCTCTAAGATTGCCCAGCAGCTCTGAGTCTACAAACATCACATCTTTACCCCCACCACCAGCCAGGCATCTGACTGGGTACCTCTAGTCTTTCCAAGGACCCGACTGACGGATAACACATTAGGGCGGAACTTCAGTGGTATCTCACTCCTTCAGCTCCCAATTATATATTTCTTGGTTTAAAGAATCAAATTTTTTTTGCAATCTACTCATCTGACACAGGGCTAATATCCAGAACCTACAAAGAACTCAAACAAATTTACAAGAAAAAAACAACCCCATCAAAAAAATGGGCAAAGGATATGAACAGACACTTCTCAAAAGAAGGCATTTATGCAGCCAACAGACACATGAAAAAATGCTCATCATCACTGGCCATCAGAGAAATGCAAATCTAAACCACAATGAGATACCATCTCACACCAGTTAGAATGGCAATCATTAAAAAGTCAGGAAACAGCAGGTGCTAGAGAGGATGTGGAGAAATAGGAACACTTTTACACTGTTGGTGGGACTGTAAACTAGTTCAACCATTGTGGAAGACAGTGTGGCGATTCCTCAAAGATCTAGAACTAGAAATACCATTTGACCCAGCCATCCCATTACTGGGTATATACCCAAAGGATTATAAATCATGCTGCTATAAAGACACATGCACATGTATGTTTATTGTGGCACTATTCACAGTAGCAAAGATTTGGAATCAACCCAAATGTCCATCAGTGACAGACTGGATTAAGAAAATGTGGCACATATACACCATGGAATACTATGCAGCCATAAAAAAGGATGAGTTCATGTCCTTTGTAGGGACATGGATGCAGCTGGAAACCATCATTCTCAGCAAACTATCGCAAGAACAGAAACCAAACACCACATGTTCTCATTCATAGGTGGGAATTGAACAATGAGATCACTTGGACACAGGAAGGGGAACATCACACACTGGGTCCTATTGTGGGGGGTGGGAGGGATAGCGTTAGGAGATATACCTAATGTAAGTGATGAGTTAATGGGTGCAGCACACCAACATGGCACATGTATACATGTGTAACAAACCTGCACATTGTGCACATGTACCCTAGAACTTAAAGTATAATTTTAAAAATCAGATTTTTTTCTGAAAATGAGTTAATCTTGATTTCCAGAGTATTTGGACAATCACTAAAAGCTGTGGTGGAGTATAATTTTAGGTTCTGCTGGGATTTAACCACATAAAAATCAAGTATTGGAGTCCACCCCACATATCCCCTCCTTCTGCGTACAAAAATTGATTTCCAATGGTTGAAATTTACACAATAAAGAAAACCTTCATTTTCAGTCCTGCTGATAAAAGAGACAATATCTGCAACCTCCTCATTAATTGACTTTTCTGTTTTCTTAGATTCACTTCTTGAGGGAATCATTAAACATCAGAGAAAATGATTTGTTCCCATTGATTAGATGATGTGCCCATCTGACAGCCATAGTTTTTTAAAAAAGTTATTATGTCATTAATGTAATTTGCAGAATCAAGAATAAATTACTCAGGATCTGACTGTACTGCTGGTTATGATTTTAAAAAATAAATAAAAGCGTTTTTATAGGAAATAAACCTTGTGAAAACAATAATGAATGAAAAGGTCAACCACTCATTTTATAAATCACCACAAAGTAAGGGAAACTTCCCCTGATTACTTAAGTGGTGAGCACAAAAAAGGTAGGTTTTAAAAAATATCCATTTTCCTACTGTGAAATTCTAAGGATCATTGCTACTTGCCAGCACTTAGAAAAGATGTTTTATTGTTCATTGAGATTCCTTTCTGACTCTCATAAACATTTCATTGCTTAAGGTTAATAAGTTATACAGAGCATGGTAAAGCCAAGCTTGATTTGGCTCTCCCCAAAGTCTCTCCTGAACTCTGTGTTCATGTTGACTGGGCATACCGTGTGCTTGTGTAATTCTCAGTAACTTTTCTCTCCTGGTAATGATTGCCCATAAATTAATTATGACAAGCCAGAATTAACTGCTCTGTAGCCTGGCTGTGGCTGACTGCAAAATTCCAGCCTCTAAGTGAATGTCTAGGTGTTGAAACTAAGTGAACCTTTGGAATTTTCTAGAAAGAAAACTTGATTTCAACAGGTGCAGTGTGTAGACTGTTTCCCCATTAGATTTTAAGGGCCTTAACTGTCACTCCTGCCAGTTCTTTGGGCACACAGAGCTGGTTATGGGTATTTTTTTCCTGACATTTGACAGGTGCCCAGCATGGGAAAAGAAGTTTTCATTTTACCATGTGGGAAAAAGTGAAGACTGGGTTGGCTTCGTGGGCGCATGAGTTATGCAGTCACACAGGGTCCTCTTACTTAGAAGCTTCAGCACTTGTTTTAATGTTCTGTGTTGCTGTCTAGATATTCTTGATTTTGGAATAAGAGGCCCTGCATTTTCATGTTGCCCTGGGCCCAGCAAATTCTGTAGCCTGTCTGGAGTGGAGGGCTAGTGTGAAGCATATATTCACATGCCGAAGTGTCCTTCAGATTCAACAACCACAACCCATTTGCACAAATCAAAGTCTAAGTGTGGAATGACCACGTCTCCCATAGTGTGAATTTCTTTTGTTTCCCTTCCTTTCCTTCTTACAGTAATTGGAAAATGCTCATGATAGTCCTGTTCATGTCTTTGAGGAGTGACGAGAGACTAATAAATGCTGAAGATTAATTTTGCTGATAGTGAATAGAAAATTCCTTAAACATAGGTTCTCTATTCTAGGAGACTGAATAGGAGTTTTTGAAGTTCTCTGTTAAGCAGCATGTGCAGCTTTGTTGTGTTGTCGTTTAACCACTATTAAAAAGTGAAATTATTTTTGTATTTGGCTCCCCTGGGAACACATAATGGGATCCTACTCTTTTTTCAGTCATGTAAAATTAATGTAGCACATACCCATTATATGGGTAAGAAAACATAGTCTATGAAAAGATGATCAACATCATTAACCATCAGAGAAATGCAAATCAAAACCACAGTGAGGAAGCTCTTCGTACCTGTTAGGATGGCCACTATAAAAAGATTGAAAACAAACAAACAAACAAACAAAAAACAGAAAAAAGCAAGTGTGGGTGAGGCTGTGGGGAGGCTAGAACAGTTGTTCACTGTTGGTGGGAATGTCAATTAGTACAGTCATTATGGAAAGTGGTATGGAGTTTCCTCAAAAAATTAAAAGTGGAACTACCATAAGGGTCAAAAATCACTTTTTTGTTTTCAGACAGAGTTTCGGTCTTGTCACTCAGGCTGAAGTGCAATGGCACGGTCTCAGCTCACTGCATTCTCCACCTTCTGAGTTCAAGCAATTCTTCTGCCTCAGCCAGTGATCCCATTTTTTTATCCAAAAAAAAAAAAAAAATGAAATCAGAAGCTCGAGAAGTTATCTGCATTTCCATGTTCATTGCAGCATTATTCAAAATAGACAGGAGGTGGAAACTACCTAAATGCCCATCAGTGGATGAATGCATAAAGAAAATCTGATACCTATGCACAATGGAGTACTATTCAGCCATGAAAGAAGGGAATCCTGTCATATGCTACAACATGGATGGAACTCGAGGACATTATGCTAAGCGAAATAAGCCAGACACAGAGAAGCCAATACTGTATAATTCTATTTACGTGAGGTGTCTGAAATAGTTAAACTCATAAAGACAGAAAGTAGAATGGTGGTTGCCAGGGACTAAAGGGAAGGGAAGTGGAAGAACTGCTGTTCATCAGGTATACGGTTTTAGTTATGCAAGTTGGAAAAGTTCTAGAGAGCTGCTGTACAATTATGTGCTCATAGTTAACAATATTGTATCGTGCTCTACACTGAAAATTCTGGTAGAGCCTAGAGCTCATGTTATGTATTCTTTACCACAATAAAAAAGCGAGCAAGCATAATCAATTCCTGTCTTTAAGGGCTGCATAGGCCCTCGATGCCTGTATTCCCTCAACACCACCACATTCACACATGCAGATAATTAGTCTAGATTATTTTAGTCTAGCCTGGGTAGAGTGGCTCATGCCTGTAATCCCAGCACTTTGGGAGGCCGAGGCAGGAGGATCACTTGAGTTCACGAGTTCGAGACCAGCCTGGGCAACACAGCAAAACCCCATTTATTAAAAAAAAAAAAATTTAGCCGGGCATGGTGACATGCACCTGTAGTCCCAGCTGTTGGGGAGGCTGAGGTTGGAGGATCACTTGAGCCCCAAAAGGCAGAGGTTGCAATGAGCTGAGATTGCTTCACTGTGATCCAGCCTGGGCGATAGAGCCAGACCTCATCTCAAAAAACACACAAGAAAAAATCAGATTACTTTAGTATAGTTTTAGCTGCTCTACATTTACTTTATCCAGAGGATGGGATTTTTTTTTTTTTTTTTTTTTAAACAATGTCTGGCTCATTTGCCTCAGGTTGGAGTGCAGTGCAGCAATCTCCACCAACTGCAACCTCTGCCTCCGGGGCTCAAGCCGTCCTCCCACCTCAGCTTCCCACCTCATCTTAAGTAGCTGTGACTACAGGCAGGCACCACCGTGCCCAGCTAGGTTTTGTATTTTTTGTAGAGACAGGGTTTTGCTGTGTAACTGAGGCTGATCTCAAACTCATGAGCTCAAGCAATCCTCCCGCCTTGGCCTCTCAAAGCACTGGGATTACTGGCATGAGCCACCGCGCCTGGCCTCAGAGGATGGGAGTTCAGTGCAGTTTTTTCTATAAAGGGCTGGTGCTGGGGTATTGGTTACACTTACTGGGCATGCTTCAGTTGCTGAGAGAGGAAGTGCAGTATTTTTCTGCAGGTGAATTTAGTGTTGGCCTCTTTCTTTTAACTTAATTGGTGATTGGAGGTGTTTATATTTACCTTTGATCTACTTCTAACAGCTGACAAATTTTCTGCTGCTCTCTATGTCAAGTCCTATAGTAATTGTCATCCTGGGACCCACATTGGCTTTCAAGAGGCCGCTGTCCTTCTTTGAGTGCCTTCTGAACTCAAGAGGTATTGTAAAAGGACTGAGCAGGGCTAAGTTCAGCAGATGGAGTTTATCGCATTGGTAAAGTCTTCCACAATACAGGGCAATGTTTGGAAAGTGTTACACGATATTCTTGTACATTGGTTTATGTCTATTTCTACCTACATATGTTATAGTTTGCAAAAATGGCCCCAGTCCTTTACCTGTCCCTGCATTCATACCGGTGGCCATGTCATTTTTATACCCTTCCATTTTAACACTGGCGTTAGCCATGCAACCTACTTTGGTCAACAGGATATTGAGCTGACATGATATGAGTAGCAGCTTGAAAAGCACTTGCATCATTGGGTTGGCTCACTCTTGCTCTCTGTCACCTTCCTGAGAAGTACATGCCTGGGCTAGCCTGCTGGTTAATGAGCTGGACTGTCCTAGATCAGCCAATAATAGCCAACTGGTCCTTCAGACTTGTGAACAAGCCCAGCCGAAACCAGCAAATCTATCTACCAACTTGCAGCCTAGCCTTAGCTGTTTTAGCCAGATCAGCTTAACCTCATTGACTCACAAGCTGAATGCGGATTGTTATAATCTATTGTAGTTTTGTGATTGTTTGTCAGGTAGCCTTACTGTGGCAATAGGCAACTGATCTATATGATATTGTGTTGCAGAATGCACTTTTTATATATTTAGGAGACCAGGAAAGGTATGTGGGGTGATGTCTGAAAATTCTCCTGTGAATTTGGACATTCAGTGGTGGAAGTGATTGGCATAACCAGGTGGGATAGAGTAATCAGAGTTGGAAAAAAAACCCTCTGCAAATAAAAAATATAGACAGAGCATGAGAACTGTAGTTGAGTATCCAAATAAGTCCAGTAACTGTGTTCCTGTCGTCTTCTTAGCTCCAGGATCAAATGGAGGGCTTGGCACTAAGAAGGAAGGAATCGATAAATGTTAGTGGAGCAGAATTGAACATTGACTCTCCTGCTTTATTTTCTATTCAGCACATCTCAATTCCAGTCTATAAAATTCAGAGCCGCCTGGCTATACGTAGACATTTCCTGAAATGTGTCATTTTCTTTTGATGGTGGCTGAAAGACTGATTGTTAAAAAATGTATTTAAGAATCACTAAATTAGAATGTTGTGTAATTTAGCTTTAAATTTCTGCTGAACAAATCCATTTAATGGAGATTATGCAAAGTAATAGTGTAACTGTTATTTGATAGTAAGTATTTAAAATATTTAAAAGAACAAATGGATTTATTCACTCTGGCTTCCAAAACAGGCACACATATCTATGCCTAACATTTGGTGCCTTTGAGGCAGTATGTAGTGAATTCTACATATTGAAACACAGTTTATACCTGAAAACAGTTAACGTTATTCCAAAAATGGTTTTATTTTTAAAATAAAGGAATTAGATGGCTTTTATTTTCGGCAAGTGCAATTTAGTGAAGTTTCATTACATTTAGAAAAAAACGTAATCATGAAATGTTTTTGTTCATTTTGGAAGAGGTTTCAAAATTTAAAAAAAATTTAAATTTTATTTGGAAATCTTAAAATTTCCAGAAACACTATCCTGCCTCAAACTACCATCTGATAAGAATGTTATTAGATTGATCTTCACAGGTTATTTTCTCCCATTTGAAAATGGGTTTGTTACAAAAATCGATTTTGTAAAGTTTGAAAACATTGTATGAAGTCACTTTTTCACTATTTTCTTCCCTACCCAACTTGTCATTTCTTAACCTCCTTGTAAGAAAGAGGCTGCCATTGTGGACTCTGGAATTGCAGAAAGTCCTGATTAGAAAGATGGATTAAAAACTTAAATGTAAAACCGAAAACTATAAAAACCCTTAAAGAAAACCTAGGAAATACCATTCTGGACAGAGGCCTTGACAAAGACTTTATGATTAAGATGCCAAAAGCAACTGCAACAAAAACAAAAATTGACAAGTGGTACCTAATTAAACTAAAGAGCTTCTGCATAGCAAAAGAAACTATCAACAGAATCAACAGACAGCCCATAGAATGAGAGAAAATATTTGCAAACTATGCATCTGACAAAGGTCTCATATCCAGAATCTATAAAGAACTTTAACAAATTAACAAGCAATAAACAAGCAACCCCAGTAAAAAGTGGGCAAAGGAGATGAACAAACCCTTTTCCAAAGAAGACATACATGTGGCCAACAAACATATGAAAACATGCTCAGTTGGGCATGGTAGCTCACAGTATAATCCCAGCACTCTGAGAGGCCGAGGCGGGTGAATTGCTTGAGACCAACCTGGACAACATGGTGAAAACCCGTCTCTACAAAGAATTAGCCAGGTATGGTGGTGTGTGCCTGTGGTCTCAGCTACTTGGAAGGCTGAAGTGGGAGAATCACCTGGGCCTGGGAAGTCGAGGCTGCAGTGAGTTGTGTTTGTGCCACTGCACTCCAGTCTGGGCGATGGAGTAGAATGCTATCTCAAAAAAAAAAAAAAAAAAGAGAAAAGAAGAAATGGGGTCCACATCTGTAATCATTAGAGAAAAGCAAATTAAAACCACAATAAGATACCATCTCACACCAGTCTGAGTGGCTATAGCTAAAAAGTCAAAAAATAACAGATGCTGGTGAGGCTGCAGAGAAAAGGAAAGGCTTATATACTGCTAGTGGGATTGTAAATTAGTTCAACCACTGTGGAATGTAGTGTAGCTTTAAAACTTAGAACTACCATTCAACTCAGTAATCACATTATTGGGTGTATACCCAAGGAATATAAATCATTCTACCAAAAAGACACATACATGCATATGTTAATTGCTGCACTATTCACAATAGCAAAGATATGGAATCAACATAAATGCCCATCAACATAACTGGATAAAGAAAATGTGATACATATACACCATAGAATACTAGCCAGCCATAACAAAGAATGAGATCATGTTCTTTGCAGCAAGATGGATGGAGCTGGAGACCATTATCCTAAGTGAACTAATGCAGAAACAGAAAACCAAACACTGCATATTCTCACTTATAAGTGAGAACATTGAGCACACATGGACACAAAGAAGGAAACAACCAACACCAGGGCCTACTTGAGGGTGGAGGTGGGGGAAGTATGAGGATCTAAAAACCGCCCATTGGGTACTATGCTTACTATCTGGGTGCTGAAATAATATGTACACCAAGCCCCCATGACAGAATGAAACTGCACATGTACACCTGAAACTAAAGAAAGAAGACTTTTATTTCAACCAGACTGTGCTTTATTCATGTTACGTACCTAATATATTTCTATATACATGTGAGCTAGATCACTGATAAAGGAGATTTGTTTAGAGGAAGAATTGTGTATTTGTCCAAATAAAACTTTGAAGATACTGTAAAATTCCATGAAAAAAAAGAATGCCCCAGTTGATTGTATATTTAGCTCTGTACAGTTCACTCATGGATAAATGTATACCCAAATGTGCTTTCTTGCTTCATAAAAAGTTTAGCCCAAAATAACAAACCAACAATCCTCTTGATACGGTTTGGTTGTGTTTCCATCCAAATCTCAACTTGAATTTTATCTCCCAGAATTCCCATGTATTGTGGGAGGAACCCATAGGGAGGTAATTGAATCATGGGGGCTGGTCTTTCCCATGCTATTCTCGTGATGGTTAATAAGTCTCATGAGATCTGATGGGTTTATCAAGAGTTTCCACTTTTGCTTGTTCCTCATTTTCTCTTGCCGCCCCCATGTAAGAAGAGCCTTTCACCTCCCACCATGATTCTGAGGCCTCCCATGTGGAACTGTAAGTCCAGTTAAACCTTTTTTTGTTCCCAGTTTCGCGTATGTCTTTATCAGCACTGTGAAAACAAATGAATACACCCCTCTATCCAAAATAATGAAACCTTAAAAATGTATATTCATAATTTAAACACTACTAACTTCATTTTGCTATTTTAATAAGAAGAAGCACATGTAGAAGGTCTGCTGCCATGATATAAATTCAGCACAAGAATGAGAAAGAGTCTGGAAGACATTTTAAGAGCCTCATTTAATACTTAAGGTCTTAGGGTTCACTGCATGAAAACAAGTCATCTAACTTCCTGGAAAGTTAGGAAAAATCATTCCTTCTGTTGGGTATGTTTTCTGAATGCTGAAATACTGGATTATGAGATCAGATTTTATTAGTGTGGGTGCTAATTCTATCTAAATCTTATTAAACTTCTACTATACCCATAAGGCTTGTTCAAGAAAGGAAAACAATTTTAAAAAGAGAATTATAGCAATCGCATAGCTATTTGAAAAGAAAGGACTAACTGTAACATACAGATAATTAAGGAAAAATTATTTTGTCCTTTCTAAATTGTCTGGGTAACTATCTTAATTGTCTACTTGGTGTGCCAGAGTGACATCTGTCCTGAGGTGACTGTAAATCCCAGATTTTAGAGAAGGTAATTCTAGGAAACTGACAGAAGGACTAGGGAGGATAAGAAATTAGGGACAGAATTTATGGGAAAGGTGATTGCCTTCATCCTTGACTTCCCGGCCCAAGGGGAACAAATTCCACACCTTTATGGAGGAGGGAAGTATTGAGATTGTTTTGAGGGCAATTAACCTAATGTCTTTTCACATATAAAGTATCCTCTCACCTCTGAATGTGCAGTTACACCTCCAACTCCAAGATTAAGGTGGAACACAGGTGATATTGTGCTGCCAGAAGCCATTTGTCAGATTTACACAATGTGAAATATCAATGCCAATGAGATGGAGAACTGAGCAGATTTCAGCTGCCTAGATACTGCTAAGCCACTGGTTTGACTGATTCATTGATTTATTTTTTCTTTTTATCCCATCTGGCCTTATTTTGGGTTAGCTTAGCTGGCAACATGTGAGCACGGATCTCTGTCAACAGAGTTATTGGAGGAAAAGGGTGAAGTTCTAGACACAGATAAGGATGGGCTGTTCTCCAGTTCTTCAAAGCACTTCAGCTTCTTGCTTTGCTATTTCACAAATCTCTCCCAACAGGGAACTGCAGAGCACACACAAAAGAAAAAAGGAGCAGAAACAAACCGGTTCCTGTCATCTCTGTTGATTTTTCATTTAGTAGACTTCTTTATGGATTAAAAAACTTTTTTTTCTGCTTCTTGTAAAGCAATGTTCATTGGAGCTTGGCCAATAGATGGTATCATCCTTTTCTGAGTCTATGCTATGGGCGGCCTATGGAAGCATATCTGTTCAAGGCATTCATGCAAATTATTACTTACTGCCCTATACGCTCATAAATTAATAGCTTCTCTGTGGATGAAAAACAGAAATTAGACAACCATTAAGGTTGAACAATGTTTAAAGAATATTAAATATTAATATATGAAATGAAAAAATATTGCAAGTGATATCAGCAGATATGCCCAAAGCATAACAAGCCAAACCCAAGAATGCAAATAATAAAAACATGTTTTCAGCTAGATATTCTGGATGGTTTAGTATTCAAATTAAAGTCGATTTTTTTCCCTTTCAGTAAAAACAAAACAAAGTGTTTACTGCCATTGTCATAGTATACAAGTGCTCATTTTCATACACAGTACAAAAACAAATTTAAGGTGAATAAACTAATAAGGTCTGGGTTATTTTGGTCATTGTGCTTGTGAAAAGAATTTTTTTTTGCAATATTAAAAATGCATTGAAAAAGCAGTTTTCATCAGTCTGTGATTTTAAAATCCCAGCATTTTAATAAATAATTGTTGAGTTGACAAGTGCATCCTAGTGACTGCCAGACACTATAAAATTGTAATGGAAATAGGTGGAAGAGTCCTCCGGGTGATAGGGTGGAATAAACTGCTGCTCTTCGGATGAGTGGCCGTGGTCACTGGTCTTTGGCAATAAGAAATTTAGGAGGAAAGCTTTCATGACTAGATGTCCATCCTTATGATCTACCATGTTCCCATTTGGCAGATTGGACATCAGGGGTGTTGATCCTGCACAAACAAAAAGCTGAAAAAAGTTCCAGCTGAGGCACTGCTCCTGCTTTGAATTAGTTGTGAGGTCTTTGGCAAGGCAAACTCTTTCAGCGTTCCCTTCCTCCAAGACCCATTTCCTCTCTCGGTCCATTCCTTGTTTATTACATGAGGCCAATAAGGTAAACCTTATGGACTTCACAGATAAAATCTAAACAAGCACAATAATATATTCAATCATTCAGTATTTTATTTATTGCACATTTACTGTCTGCCAAGCACTCCATTAGTCACTGGGAATACAAACTTGAGTAATTAAAAAATGATAGCAAATGTTCATATCATACATATAGCAGGTATCAACTCATTTCATCTTCACAACAACGTCATGAAGTAGGTACCTCAAATTACCACTTTTTTTTTTTTTTTTTTTTTTTTTTTTTACAACTGATGAAACTTAGGCACAAGGCTGCGACATGAACCCAGACTGCTAGCTCGAGTCCACACTCACCACTATACCAGGCTGGACCTAGACTGTAGTATTCTTTCAGGCCCTGCGTCAAAGATAGATCACTTCAAAATAATGTAAAGTGGTGTAAGAGCATTATGACCCCAGCATCCATATGACCCCTGAGGAGGGGTACCTAACCCAGCTTGGTGTGTGTGTGTCCTGCTGATTAGATGGAGACAGGCCATAATTAGCTTCCTAAGTGAGACCTCAACTGGATCTTAAAGGATGGGCAGGATGAGTAGGAAGGGCGTCCTAGGCTGAAATAACCAGAGCAAAGCCCAGGATCAGTCTAAATCATGCAGGGCTATGCAGCTGTAGTCAAGCTGGGAGTGATGGCAGTTGAGGCTGGTGCTGCAGGTGGGCTCAGATCTCAGAGTCCCCTGCCTGCGAGGCTCAGGGGATCAGAATGATGAAGACAGAATGGAGATATCAGGCTGTGATGAGTTGTGTAGATTGCTGTGTAGAGAAGACAGGGCGTGAGCAGAGGCCAGGAGGTGCTCCACGATGCAGGCAACTGTGAGAGGTACTGCGGGCATCTAAGTACTGCAGTAGTGATCTGTGAAGAGGGACATCCTGTGTGCCAGTGCTTTTCAAACTTCAATATGCTTAAGGTTCACCCCAGGATACTTGTTTCTGATTCAGCCGGCTGAGAGTGGCAACTGAGATTGTGCATTTTTAACAAACTCCCTGGTGATAGCCTTGCTCCTGGTACCACACTGCAGGTTGAGTAGCACGGCTGTATGGGGTGTTCATAGGCTAGAAAGATAGCTCTTTGTTCTCTAGAAAACTTGAGAGAGAGCCCCAGAGGACAGGTGTAAACTGGCACATCTCAGGGTTGCTGCATCTGATTGCAAGACACCTGCTGTGTCACTGACTGTCTGTAGTTGATCTAGACTTCTTATTCCTGAAAAAAACCACATGTGGTCCCCTCCTAGGCATTTGTGTTCTCATCCCTCAAGACTTATTTCCAGCCTCTTCCTTCATTTTCTAGGAAAATGGGGCTAAGGAATGAAGGAAGTCAGTACAGAGGAGAAAAAGCCTGTGGCATTGATTCCAGGCCCCTTTAAAATTTGTTATTTGTTTATCTATTAGGCCCCACATTTCCTAAATTTCTTTATTGCATATATGTATTTATAAAAAATTCAAGAGAATAAAAATCACCTTAGCTTTGAAACATAGCATAGCACCTTTTTGGGTAAATTGAGGCACACCCAGAGGGGTCACAGAAGGAGAGATGGAAAACTCGACCTTAGAGCTTCACTGAACTTGCATTCAGTAAATTCAGAGATTTTTGGGAGATGCACTTTTGGGTTTCTCAGGACACCTTGGGAGTATCACACTGGCGTAGGGTCTTTGGGAGTCACAACTCATGACACTTGCTATGGAAACTGGACATCCTTGAACAACGGGGTGCCCTAGAGGGAGGGACCCAGAGGCCTCAAAGATGTGGACACCACACTGAATTCTGCCAGAGGTTCGCTCTTCATCCATCATCAACAAGAAAATGTGGGTGTGGCTGAAATTAGTTCCAGTCATCTCTGAACAAAAAGCTAGCTGAAACCAAGGAAGATGAGAGAAGAAATCCCAACCCAGGATTGATACTAAAGAACTCTCATAAGACAGACGTGAAGGGTGGTGGCAGCTGGAATGGTGACAGTCACATCCTAAACATGCCATGGAAGCCCTTACCCAGGGACTCAGCTTCAAGGACAAATGCACTTCCGCGACTGCTGAGACCTGCTGTACTTCTCAAGCTAGTAATTCCATATTACCCCAGGCAGTGGGGAGGCCCCAGTGGGCTAACTTCTGGTCATTCTTCAATGACTGATTTTCTCAATTTAAAACAGAAAATTTATTTGATACATCTATTTTCCATTGTGTAAGAACTGAATATGCATTCTAGAATCCTTGGGGGAAAAATATCCAAGTGGAAAGAGCATCAACTTTTACATTTTAATTTTAATTCTAGGAAAGTTTTCTAGTCTTAAGTTGTTGGAATTATGGGGATGTGTAAAGTTGCAGAGGAAAAAAAAGGGAGGGGGGATCTGATGCCTAAAGGCAGTAGAGCTGATTTGAGGCAATTCACTCCACCGTTTTTCCCACTAGGAATTTATATGGCACCGATCATATTCTAAGTACTTCCTAAGCAATAGTGAATGGGAGGCTAGGAGAGAATAGTTAAAAAATATGCTCAGGAAATAATCTCAGGACATTGAAACTGTGGCTAAAGTAAAGCAGTAGGTAGACTTTCTTCATTCAAATTTAGTGAGAAACCCACACAATGCTGACCATACACTTTTTTTGTTTTGAAGTTTCTGTTGAGTGTTTATATTTTCTTTCTCTGGGTAATGTGCTACTTTATAACAATTTCTCTTGTTGCTTTGTGCACTTAGATGGAAGCTTTAAAAAGCAAAGATCCTATCTGTTACTCGAATTTTGTATCTCCTGGGTAGTACATACTCAAGCTCAGAGCACCGGGAAGTACAAACTAGCCTAGCCCATCTGCTTGTCTGTAAATTTACCAATTACTTTGCTAAATGAATGCTTTAATTCTACTCAGACAAAAAATCTGGTAACTAATTGGACCTCTCCACACTGAAACCCCACATATCTTTCTGTGTTTATTTCAATCAATGAGGCACTGGTTCCTATAGCTCCCAACTAACTTTCTATGATTACTAGAGGGGATGAAAGATTGGTGGACATGGCTTGGATCGCAGGGGTTTAGAATTCCCCTCAGCCCTGCCACACACACGGATCATTAAAGAGCAAATAATTACTGCTCTTACACATGCCCTCGATTCTTCTATTCAACAAAAATTCATTGAATAAATATTAACTTACCCACCAGGTAGTAACTCAAAGACACTAAATATTGTATCAGTTGGAATCTTCCTGAGTTATTCTATCAACACAACCCAAACCCAAAGGAAGACAAAGAAGAGAAAGAGGAACTGAGAAAATTCACTTGAAGAAAGTAAAATGTGGAGCCATCTGAGACTGGGTTCCCTGGGATGATGCTTAGAGACAGAGTGTCATGTGCCAAGTTTTACTGGGGAGATACACCTGTAATGGAATGAAGACGGTAGGATTTGACCGAGAAGAAGCTGACCCACAAGGCATTTGCAAATGAGGCCTGAGCCACTTCTTCAGGGAGCTCTAGAGCTGGAAGGCCCTTTCAATGCCCAGCATTGAGGCAAGGGTTCTGGCCTTTACATCTCGGTAGTAGCCAGTCATTGGCTGTGAACTGCCTGCTGTGCACCCCCAGGAAAGAGGCATGTCCCAGTTATGTTTTGCCATGTAACAAACGACTCCAGAACATAGTGGCAGTCTACCATATCTTGCAAATTTGTGGGTCAGGAATTCAGATGGGACTCAGCTGGTGGATGCTTCTGATGCATGTATCATTGGCAGGGGTTGCTCGGTGGTACTGAGCTGGTGGATGGGCTAGTTTGGTCTGGAGGATTAAAGGCAGCTTCACTTTCATGTCTGGCCCCTTGGCAGCGGTGACTGGAAGGGTAGGCTCTTCAGAGACTCTAAACCATATCATCTACATGTGGCTTCTCCAGGATGGTGGTTGCAGTGTAGTTGGGATTCTTGCATAGTTCAGGGTTCACAGAGAATCTGCCAAAAGACAGAGCCTGGAATTTGCTAGCCTCTTATGTCTTGGGCCCCAGAATTGGAACAGTATCAATTCTGCTGAATTCTATTGATCAAGGCAGTCACAGAGCCTGCCTGGAATTCAAAGTGCGTGGGTGGGATTCAACCCCATCTCTCAATGAGAGGAGTAATAAAGAATTTGCTGCCATCTTTAATTCTCCCACAGGGCATACACTTGGGTGAAGTGATTCCCTGTGGCGCTGGGAAAGCCTCGTGAAGAGTGCAGCTGTAAGCCATCAGTAGCTGGTCTCCCCAGCAGCTGGGGATTGCGTGTGTCAGTTCTGAAGAGGGGACTTGGTGACATGCCACAGCATCTGCCATAGGAGGAATGGTATTATCCAGAATTAGCCCTAATGGACAGTTTTCACTGGATTATATCCTTGGGAGGAGAAAGGATTGACAGAAGACTTGTCTAAGCAATTTCCTTAGTATAGTTCTACAAGTGGACTTTAAAAACTAGGATGAAGAGAGGTTTGCAGACTTATCAGTAAGAACACAGGGTCAACCCTTCAGGTCTACTGATCTGTGATAAGCAGATGTCTGTTGAATGAACCCCAAAGGGAGCTATGCTAAAATCTTTGATCTTTAAGATTCACAGGCAGAAAATGGAAAGAAATGGATTTGAGGGTCTCCAGTTCTTTGGAAAAGTTTGTTCTACCTTTTAAAAATCATAGATTTTTAAAGCTGAGAGTCACTGGTGACCATTTAGCCCCATTTTCGTTTTATAGAAGAGAGAATATCTCCAAGATCACACAGCTAGTTAATGGCAGAGCAATGAGTAGAACCTGGATCTCCTGTCTTCCATCCCCACTCTCCGTTACTCTACATCATAATTTCTAAACTGGAGTTCCTTTGGATGGCATTGGTGTGGTCTCCAAGATGCCCAGGAACCTGGGGCAGAGTTGGTCCAAGTTATAGGATTTCTGATCTCTAACTTTTGGTAGAAAGCAGAGACATTTTTATAAGGTTTCTACTGTGTTAAGAAAAGTTTTAAAATAATTTCTCTAGAGAACAGTACAAACTTTCTGTGTGTTTCTCTCTCTCCTTTTTCTTTCTTTTGTGTCTGAGTATCCAAGTAACAGCACTTGATGAAAAGATTAAAATTTCTTTTTCTTTTTACTTTGGATTTAATCCAGTTCAGGAGACTCTTCTGGACCTGTGAAGCACAAGTCACTTTGCCATTTCTGATAAAAAAACTGAACAAGACACACAGTCCCTGCCCTCAGAGAACTTACCATCTAATTACATCGTTACATGAAGTCAGCACTGCAGAGGTCCTTGAAGGTCATTATAACTGCTTACAGATAGTAGGGAGTTGCCGAAGATTCTAGCCCATGGGAGTATTATGATTAGATTGCTACCTTTTCGGGAAGATAGGGAGGAGCTGTTTCAAGGATCCAGATGAGCAGGAAAAGCCTGAACTCTGGGGCTAGGAAGGAGGGGCAGATTTATTAGGATGTCAACACTTTAATGGACAGATCCTCAGCTGTAGTTTTAGTTGAACCACATAGCAGACTTGCAGAGCTGACTATATACAAGACTGTGAAGGCTGCAGGAGACAGTCATGTGACTCCTGCTGTCTCTAAGTTCCCACCTTAGGTTAAGTAAAGTGTTCTCTGTTGTCTAGCAGATGCCTAATAAATAGGCTTACCTTTCAGTGGCAAACGAAAACACAGACACAAATTAATGGGCAAAGAAGAGCCCCATTTGTCTGTCTGTGTTGCTTTACAAACAGCTCAGCAAAAGCATCTCAGTGAGCTTCAATCATCCCATTTTCCCTTTTTCTTTTCTCTCATTACAGTCATTATTGGTCACAAAAGGCTGCTCACAAAATAGTGATTATAATTTAATGCATCCTTTCTGAAACCTGCAGGGAAATTAAAGCAAGGAGCTACCTGGGGGAATGGGGAAGAGAAATGAGGTTGGGCACATCTGAGAGGCAATAGCTTTAAGTGCTAATTGTCCAATACCTCCCAGCTGGCTGACCAGGCTGACCTTCGACAGCTTGGGAAAGCTGAGGCCACTCCCTTGCAAATAGAGTCAAATTGTGGTGGCTTCTGAACCAAGGGATCCCAGCTGGGGTCCCTTCTCCATCTGAGGAGTCTAGTGATGTTCCTGAACTCTGAATGAACCCCACGAATGCCTGCCAGTGACGTGCCAGGATCCAAAGTCAGCTCTGTATCAGGCAAGCAAGTTTGTCTTTTGGTTCAGCTCATGGGATCACACAACATCAAGCTCAGAGCTTCTGTGCTGGCATTAGCATGCAACCTCACAAAGCACCAAGAATTCAATTTAGAATGAATTCTCTCTCTCCAGCACTTTCTACTTTCTCCATCACTGTCCTCCCAAGTAACCTGAAATCAGATCCAAATGATCTGATAACAAAAACCTAAATCACTGACATGAAAGAAAAAGATTCGTTTAGTAACTGAAATACATAAATGTTCTTCTAATAGCAGTCAGATCTGATAACAGTGATTAGTGATCAGTTGTGATAACCATTTTTGCTTTTTACAAAAATCCCAAACCTGCACTGGCTGTTATAGTAGCCACTGGCCACCAGCCACATGTGGCTATTTACATGTAAATTAATCTAATTGAATTTAAAATTCAGTTCTGCTGTCACACTAGCTAATTGCAAGCACTCAGTGGTCACATGTGGTTACTGGCTACCATATTGGAGAGTGCAAACCACAGTGCAAATATAATAGTAAAATGTAGTAACATAATTAAGAAGTGATGAGTTTCAAGTATTTGCACATTTGTCTTTTCGTACAGTATTTAATAGTAAGTTTAAACAATTTAATTGTTCAATAATAATGGTGCTTAAAACCAGCTCACAGAATTCCTGAAAATGTAGCAGTCAGCTCAGTTGAGCTAGTAAAAATAGTTCCAACGCACCCCTTGAACATTTTTATCATCAAAGAAAGTTCTACTGGACAGTGTTGCCTCAAACAGTGCACCAGCTGACCAATGCGGCAATAGAAATATCCAGAATGAGAATGAGACCTCCTTTCTCCATGCCCCCGAATGGCAGCAAAGATAAAAGACTTTAAGAATCCTAATCTTCCCATCAGTCTTTCTCAGACCTAAACCAAATTCCTTGCCCTTTCTTTGCAGAAGAGAATGAACACTTAATTGTTTTAGAGTGTTTCATCATCCTCTCAGATGCTTTGCAACAAATCTCTCCTCTATCCTCTAGTGCACTCCATAAACCTCTTCTTCCTTCATTTCCTCTCTTCCTCTGACTGTAAACCTATCTTTTTTTTCTAACTTCATCACAGTAAGGCCCCAGGCCTGTGATTATCAAAGTCACCTTCCAATTCACCAGCATCCCTGGTGTTTTGCATAGAATTCAGGACAATGCTTCAGGCTGAAACCTCACCAGAAATTTATACAACACCATAATGTTCTTCTGATTCCCCAGGCATTCTTCTGTTGATTGGAGCCTGGGATCCGTTTGCTTTCTCCAGATACCACAGCTTTTTTTCCTGGGTCAGAGAATTCAGAGTAAGGTTTGTTTCAGAATAGAATAAGCACACAGAAGACTCTTTCTTGTTGGCAAACCCAGGACAGAATCTTCTTTTCTCTTCTCCAAGAAGAATATACTCAAGAGAATATTCGCAGGAGGTGATGTCAGTGATTTTCATTCTTATTCTGACTCAAATTATCAAATGACATTTTGGTACTGAAGAGGAGTGTTTCCAGGGGGTGGGGCCAGAGTGGGGATGTGTTGTTCTAGAGCAAACTTTGACGCTGTCTGTGCAACAGAAAATGCCAAGGAGTTTTTACAAAACACCAGAGCTCCAGCCCTAACCCTTCTAGACTGATTCAGTTAGTCTGGCCCTGGCATCAATACTAAGAAAAAAATTTTGAATTGTGATAAAGTACACATAACATAAAATTTACCATCCTAGTCATTTTTAGGTGTATAGTTCGGTGGCATTAAGTACATTTACATTGTTGTGCAATCGCCAGCATCTAACTCCCAAACTTTTTTCTTTTTATTATTATACTTTAAGTTCTGGGGTACATGTGCACAATGTGCAGGTTTGTTACATAGCTATACATGTGCCATGTTGGTTTGCTGCATGAGAACTCTTTTTATCTTGCAAAATTAAAACTGTATCCATTAAAAAATACCTCCCCATTCCTAGACCTTCTCCCACTGGCAACCACCTTTCTACTTTCTGACTCTATGAGGTTGAGTATTCTAAATACCTCACATAATTGGAATCATATGGTGTTTGTATTTTTGTCACTGACTTATTTCACTCAGCATGATGTCCTCGAGGTTCATCCATATTGTAGCGTGAGTCAGAATTTTCTTCCTTTTTAAGACTCAATGGTATTCCATTGTATGCGTATATTGCATAATGCTACTCTGAACGTGGGTATACAAGTATCTCTGTGAGCATCTGTTTTCATTTCTTTTGTGTATATACCTAGAAGTGGAATTGCTGGATCATATGGTAATTCGGTTTTTCAATTTTCGAGGAACCACCATACTGTTTTTCAATGCAGTGACGCCATTTTACATTCCTACCAATGGCACACAAGGGTCCCAATTTCTCCACGTTCTTGCCAACACTCACTATTTTCTATTTTTTTGAATAGGAGCCATCCTAACAGGTGTGAGGTAGTGTCTCATTATTGTTTTGAGGCATCAGTATTTTTAAAAAGCTCCTAATTAGAATTGGGTGATTCCGATGTGCAAATGGAGTAAGAACCGTGGCTTCAAGGAAGCTGTGGATGCAGTAGGTGAGGACATCTAGTCTACCATGGTGGACTAATTCCATCTTCCAGAGAAACTAGAAGATGGAGCCTTGACTTTGGCTCCTGATAGTTCTAGATCAACTGTTGGCAAATTGCTTGGCTCCCCATACCTTTTTCACTGTTTGCAAACGGAGGTGAGAAACCCTTCTCTGACAGTTGTTGCAACTATTACCTGGCATACATTGCCATGGGAGTCTCAAATTTTTAGAGATGCAGAAAATCTCACTTGGTCTCTCCCTAAAACTGAGATTTGAGGAAACTGAGCCCCAACAAGAATAAGGGATTTTTCTGAAGATTTCACTTGATGTGTCAGAATCTAAAAGAAGACCCACATTCAGAGAAATTCTGCTCATGCCATCTTCTCCCAGAGGAAAGAAAAAGTGGAACAACTGAGTCCTCTCCACATCTCTTTCTTACACAGACATAAATGTCGTCTCTTACAGAGACATAAATGACTACAAATAGGTTAAGTATGACCATCTGCTCAAGATGATGTTTAAATTAGAGCTAAAAGCATTAAAGAAAAGGATTCACACTCCAATAATGGACTCTCTTCAAGTCAGGCGGTAGGAAGTAAGTCAAATAGTTTGCCTTAAAAAAAGAGAGAGAAACAGAATAATCTTTTCTACCATTCTCCACATCAATAATAATGCCATCTTATTTTTTCTGTCTTGTTTTCTCTTTTTCAAAGACTCTCATGAGTATGATCCCATTGGACTCACGATATTCCTGTGAAGTAGGTAGGGTAGATAGAATTCACCCTATTTTATTTTATTTTATTTATTTAATTTATTTACTTATTTTGAGATGGAGTCTCACTCTGTCACCCAGGTTGAAATGCAGTGGCGAGATCTCGGCTCACTGCAACCTGTGCCGCTTGTGTTCAAGTGATTCTCCTACTTCAGCCTCCTGAGTAGCTGGGATTACAGGCATCTGCCACTGTGCCCGGCTAATTTTTGTATTTTTAGTAGAGATGGGGTTTCAACATCTTGGTCAGGCTGGTCTTGAACTCCTCATCTTGTGATCCACCCACCTCGGCCTCCCAAAGTGCTGGGATTCCAGGCGTGAGCCACCCCACTCGGCCCACCCTATTTTATAGATGAGAGCCACATGGTAGAGGAAATAGTGCCTTCACATGTGCAGGTAAAAAGATATTTTTGCTTTCAAAGGTGAGCAATTTCCTGTCTGAAGAGAAGCCTTAAGCTTGAGTAGAATTCTTGCCTTTTAAACATTTTTAACCTGCCCAGTTATGTGTTTCAAAACCAAACTTTATTTCACTGCCTTATACAGAGCTTTTGGTCAAGGGTTGGTGGATGTATGTTTGAGGCAAACCATATTATTTTTCTCTTACATTTATTAGATGCTAAACATTTGTCATTTATAATAAAATTTATTATTTTATATTAAGCAGGAAATTATGAACCAAAATGTGTATTGAATAATTATCAGAATCACCTCAGGATGTGATTAAAGACACTGAGGTATTAGAAATGAAATGGAAGCAGGGCAAATCAGACACCTTCCAGGGTCCACTTTCATGGACAAAAATTACCTGAAGGAGTTTGCTGAAGTGCCTTTTCCTTTGCTCTCAGAAGCCTTATATAACTAGTCTCAGGTACTCACAAGAGGGCCCTGCAACATCTCAGCTCATTTGAATGTCCCAGTTTTCCCAGATCCACCACCCACCATCGTGGGCACCTTGGACAGCTCTTCCCCAGGGGCTGGAGCAGGACCTCTCCTTGCAGAAACCCCACCTGTTTTCTCCTGTCTGCTCTGATCATCCTGCATGAGGGAGCTCTGCCACCTCCCTGAGACTTTGCTCCACAAAGTAATCTCACCACCAAAGATTTTCACTAAGGAATGCAACTCAAATCACTCTCTTCCAAAGCTGTGCTTGGTTGAGAACTCAAATGAATCACTTGTTACAGGGAGGAACCTGGAAACCAATGAGCCAACCTGCTAGTAGGTCTTCAGATTGTAGTTTGGAGATCAACAACTTTTTTATTTGTAATAATAATTTTAAAATTATTATAATTATGATGATGATTATTATGTATACCCGTAGGGTTGTTCAGAGGATTAAATAATAAATGCTTATGAAGTATTTAATACCATGATTGGCATGGGATAAACTCTTAGTATTATTAATAAATATTGCTAGTGAAGTGTATGCCACATCACCTCAATGAGGCTAAATTGTGTTAAGGCCAGGATTGGAATCTATATCTCTGTGCCCTACAGCACCGAGAAACACAGTAAGTCTTCAATAGGTACTTCAACAGGACCACACGTTGCCTCTTTCATTATAAAGAGAAGTCAGAGCTTAGTATCAAAAATTGCCAGTGGTGCACCTACCCTACACTAGCTGCAACATCTTTCCCTGTCTGTATCTACTCCACTGGGCTAGTGGGAAACTAAAAAGAACTAATATTCATCCGAGTATGTGGACTATTTAAATCTTATAAATAAGCAAACGACAATAGCAACAAACCCACCATTCCCAGTGACTGCACCTTCTTACATCTGTTGAGCCCTCATGAGGTGCATAGTATGGGGGCAAATGTATTTACCATGTATTGGCTCATTCAATTCTGCCCCTGGTCCAATGGGGTAGGAAGTATCACGTTCCCCATTTGGCTGATGATAATAATAATAATAATAATAGTGATAGTTAATATTTACTGAGGGCTTTACTAGATGTCAGGCAATGTTTAAGGTATTTTACTAGTATTAATTGATTTAATCTTAACAGCCTTTTGAGGTGACAATTCTCTTTCTGTTTTCCTTTTTTCCTTCTTTCCTTCCTTCCTTCCTCCTTTCTGCGTATAATTGGCACGTAATAAACTGCATGAAATAAAGTATATAATTTGATAAGTTTGGGTGTATATAAACATCTGTGAAACCATCACTACCATCAAGATAGTGAACATATTCATCACCTCCAAAAGTTGCCTTGAGCCTTTTGAAATCCTCATTCCTGTTCCTTTCTGCCCCTATCCATACACCCAACGAATGGCCTGCTTTCTATCAGTCTACATTAATTTGCATTTTCTACAATTTTCTACAAATGGAATCATACTTCTTGCACTTTTTGTCTGGCTTCTTGCACTCAGCATAATTATTTTGGGATGTTGTTGTGTATGAATAGTTCATTCCTGTTGATGGCTGAGGATGAGTTTATCATATGGATGTTCCACAATTTGTTTATTCATCTATCAGTTCATGAACTTTTGAGTTTTTTCTAGATTTTAGTGATTACAAATAAAGCTGCTATGACCATTTGTGTGCAAGCCTTTCTATGGACATATGTTTTCATTTATCTTAGGTAAATGCTCTAACATGGCTGGATCATATGATGGTACATGTATAACTTTTTTTTTTTTGAGACAGAGTCTCACTCTGTCACCAGGCTGGAGTGCAGTGGCGTGATCTCGGCTCACTGCAACCTCTGCCTCCCAGGTTCAGGCGATTCTCCTGCCTCAGCTTCCTGAGTTGCTGGGACTACAGGTGTGTGCCACCACCTCCAGCTATCTTTCATAGTTTTAGTAGAGACGAAGTTTCACCATGTTGGCCAGAATGGTCTTGAATTCCCAACCTCAGGTGATCTGCCCACCTTGGCCTCCCAAAGTGCTGGGATTACAGGTGTGAGCCACTGTGCCCGGCCACGTGTATAACTTTTTAAGAAAATTCCTACGTGTTTTCCAAAGTGGTTGCAGCATTTTACACTCTCACTAGCAGCGTTTGAGAGTTCCAGTTCCTCCACATTATTCCTAACACTGGTATGATTACTTAAAAAATATTTTAGCCATTCTAATGTGTGTGTAGTGGTATTTCTTTGTGATTCTAATATGCACACATCTTCTTTAGTGAAGTGTCTCTTTGAATAATCGATCTTTTTTTAAAAAAGGGTATTAATATTGGTAGTCTAATATAGCTATTGCCATGTGTTAGTATGTCTCCAAGAACAGAAAGAAGGCAAGAGTAAAAAGTGAAAAAAAAGTCTTCTTTAAATCAAATTTTAAAAGGTTATATAGACCTTGAGCCAGAATATATTCAAGGAACTGGCTTTTTTAATGCTCTGAATTGAGTGAGGGTAAGTTCTTTTTGAAGATGAGGCCTTAGAAATAAAGGGCTGATTTTTAATGGACATCAACACTAGAACTCATTGTCTTCAAATGATAGAATATTATGACTGGAGGGGATCTCACTGATGACTAAATTCAGTAGTTATGCATATTTTTTGTTCACGACACACTTTCAAACATAGAATTGTGGTTATTATATTTAAGGTACTTAAATACCACTAAATAAGTCAGCAATAATTACGACTGCAATCCCAGCTACAGAATATCAGCATCTTATAGAGTATATACAGAGATCCACACAGAAGCTCACCCTTTGTTCTTGTGTTTTTGATTGAGAAGAGATGTTTACTGTCCTGAGATGTCTTATATACTCATGAGACAGAATTATCACAAATCCTAGAAACATGACTTTCTTTGACGGGGGCCTGATGTCATGGCATGCGTTTACTCAACATTGGCCATGAATTGTGTATCACTCTCTTTTTTTTCACGTGACCCATTCAGCACTACGTGCCATGTAAAAGATTCACTTGGAAAATATGAAATGTAGATTGTCATCAAAGTTAAAATTTAACATTACTTGAAATTTGGCAGCACACCAGGGTGCCCCTGCCAATAACTGAGAACCACTAAGTTAGTATAAACATTCCTTTAGTAGATATGATCTTGCCTGAGGTCTTACTGTCTAGTAAATCAGAAATAGAATTCAGATCTGATGCCCAGGCCAGTGTCCTTTCTATTGCATTGCCCTATTTCTGCCTCAATTGAATTCAGTAGTTATTTACAGAAAACACTGCATATGTATACTCATAAGCATAAGTAAATAGATGGATTGAAACAACTTTATTTCACATGAACAGGAGCAGAAGTTGAGTTATGATTATGTTCTTAGGATCTCACTAGCCTGTGATTAGAATTCTCAGATTTCTTTCCACTCATTTCTTTCACATTATACATTATGTCCTTTGTTATCATCATTCTGTGTAAACAACGGTCTCTAAAATCACAAATGATCTACTTTTTAGCAAACGTCATGTTCTTTACTCAGTTCCAAGACTCTTCTCATGCTCTGTGGCACCTGACACTTAGTTCACTTCATCTTAAAACTTTGTGCTCATTAGGCTTCTATGATATTTTATAAATTATACCCTTAACTGTAACTCTTCTTGGCTGGATTGTCTTCTTACCCTCTCTGCCAATCATTGATGTTTCCTATTTCTCTGGCTTTCATTTTCTTGTTACTCATTTATCTCTGCATTTCTTTCAGAGAGTTGATTTCTTTTCACTGTTTCAAACTTCATGTTACTTCTGAATCCACAGGGAGCTCTTCCGGTGAAAAGACTCATTGTTATTTCCAATTCTAAAACGAATTTTTCTCCTGGAAGTCTTATTACACTGCATTGGAGCATTTATTTATTTATTATTGTTTTGTTTTTATAATTTAAACTTTTATTTTACATTTGGGGGCACATATGCAGGTTTGTTACATGGGTATATTGCGTCATACTGAGGTTTAGGGTTTGGATCCCGTCATCCAGATAGTGAGCATAATACATAATAGGTAGTTTTTCAACTCACATCCCCCTCTCTCTCCACGCTAGTAGTCCACAGTATCTATTGTTCCCATCTTTATGTCCATATATACTCAATGTTTAGCTCACTTTTAAGTGAGAACATGTGGTATTTGGTTTTCTGTTCCTGCGTTAATTCACTTAGGATTGTGGCCTCCAGCTGCATTCATGTTGCTGCAAAAGACAAGATATTGTTCTTTTTTATAGGTGCACAGTATTCCATGGTGTATAGGTACCACATCTTCTTTATCCAATCCACCATTGATGGCACCTAGGTTGATTTTATGTCTTTGCTATTGTGGATATGCTATGATGAGCATGTGAGTGCATGTGTCTTTTTGGTAGAATGATGTATTTTCCTTTGGGTATATACCCAGTAATGGGATTGCTGGGTCAAATGGTAGTTCTCTTTTACGTTCTTTGAGAAGTCTCCAAACTACTTTCCATAGTGGCTGAAATAATTTACATTCCCACCAACAGTGTATAAGCATTCCCTTTTCTCTGCAGCATCATCAGCATCTGTTATTTTTTTGGCATTCTATTACCAACCATTCTGACTGGTATGAGAGGGTATCTCATTGTGGTTTTGATCTGCATTTCTTTGATGATTAGTGACACTGAACATTTTTTTCAAATGCTGCTGACCACTTTTATGTTTTCTTTTGGAAAGTGTCTGTTCATGTCTTTGCCCATTTTTAAATGAAGTTATTTGTTTTTTGCTTATAATTTGTTTAAGTTCCTTATAGATTCTGGACATTAGACCTTTCCCAGATACATAGTTTGCAAATATTTTCTCCATTTCTATAAGTTATCTGTTTATTCTATTGATAGTTTCTTTTGTTGTGCAAAAGTACTTTAGTTTAATTCGGTCCCATTTGTCAATTTTTGCTTTTGTTTTTGCAGTTGCTTTTGAAAGAAAGCCAAACATTTTTGAAAGAATAACCAAAAATTATTTTCCAGTGCCAATATTCAGTAGGGTACTTCCTAGGTTTTCTTCTATGATTTTTATAGTTTGAGATCTATCATTTAAATCTTTAATCCTTCTTGAGTTACTTTTTGTATGTGGTGAGAAGTAGGGATCTAGTTTTATTCTTCTGCATATGACTAGCCAGCTATCCCAGCACCATTTAATGAATAAGACGTTCTTTTCTCATTGCTTGTTTTTGTCAGCTTTGTCAAAGACCAGAGGGTTGTAGGTGTGCAACTTTATTTTGGGATACTCTATTCTGTTCCATTGGTGTGTGTCTATTTTTAAAAAATCAGTACTATGCTCTTTTGGCTACCGTAGCCTTATATTAGTTTGAAGTCAGGTAGTGTGATGCCTCCAGCTTTGTTCTTTTGGCTGAAGATTGCTTTGGGCACTTGGGCCCTTTTTTGGGTCCATATGAATTTTAAAATAGTTTTTCTAATTCTGTGAAAACTGACGTTGGTAGTTTCTTAGGAATAGTCTTGAATCTGTATATTGCTTTGGACAGTATGGCCATTTTAACAATATTGATTCTTCTAGTCTATGAGCAGGGGATGCTTTTCCGTTTGTTTGTGTGATCTATGATTTCTTTCAGCAGTGTTTTGCAGTTCTCTTTGTAGAGATTTTTCACCTCCTTGGTTAGCTGTGTTGCTATGTATTTTATTTTTGTGTGTGTGTGTTGATTGTAAATGGAATTGTGTTCTTGATTTAACTCTCAACTTGAATATTACTGGTACATAGAAATGCTACTGATTTTTGTACATTTATTTTGTATCCTGAAACTTTACTGAAGTCATTTATCAGTTTTAGGAGCCTTTTGGCAGAGTCTTTAGAGTTTTCTAGGTATAGAATCATATTGTCAGAAAAGAGAAATAGTTGACTTATTTTCCTATGTGGATGTCTTTTATTTCTTTCTCTTGCCTGATTGCTCTGGCTAGGACTTCCAGTACTGTGTTGAATAGGAGTGGGCAGAGTGGGTATACTTGTCTTGTTCCATTCTCAAGGGGAATGGTTCCAGCTTTTAACTGTTCAGTATGATGTTGGCTGTGAGTTTGTCGTAGATGGCACTTATTTTGAGGTATGTTCCTACAGTGCCTAGTTTGTTGAGGGCTTTTATCATGAAGGAATGTTGAATTTTATCAAAAGCTCCTTCCACATCTATTGAGATGATCTTATGATTTTACTTTTAATTCTGTCTACAGAATACTTCATCCGGCAATCACAGAATATATATTTTTCTCATCTGCACATGGAACATATTCTAAGATTGCCCACATGCTTGGTCCATAAAGCAGGTCTCAATAATTGTTTTAAAAAATCAAAATCACACCAAGCATACTCTTGAATCACAGTGCAATAAAAATAGAAATCAATATCAAGAAGAGCTCTCAAAATGACACAGATACATAAAAATGAGGCAATTTTAGCCTGAATGACATTTGGATGAACAATAAAATTAAGGCAGAATTTAAAAATCTTGGAAACTAATTAAAATAGGGACACAACTTACCACAATCTCTGGGATGTAGATAAAGCGGTGATAAGAGGGAAGTTTACAGTGCTAAACAGCTTCAATCAAGAAGTTATAAAGATCTCAAATTAACAATGTAATTTTGAACTTAGAGGAATAAGAAAAAAGAGTATACCAATACCAAAGCTAGCAGCAGAAAAAAGAAATAACAAAAATTATAGAAGAACTGAATAAAGTAGAGATGCAAAAATCCACACCAAAGATCAATGAAACCAAGAGTTGGCTATTCAAAAGAACAAACAAGATTGATAGACTGCTAACTAGATTAATCAAAAGAGAGAGAAAGAAGATCCAAATAAATACAATTAGAAATGACCAAGAAGACATTACAACCCATCCCACAGAAATACAAACTATCCTCAGAAACTATTATGAACAACTCTAGGCACACAATTTATAAAATCTAGAGGAAATGAATAAATATTTGGAAACATACAACCTCCCAGGATTGATCAAGGAAGAAAGTGAAAACTTTAACAGACCAGTAACAAGCTCCAAAAATGAATCAGTAACACACAAAACTACCAACCAAAGAAAGCCCTGGACCAGGTAGATTCACAGCCAAATTCTACCAGATATACAAAGAAGAAGTGGTACTAATCTTACTGAAACTATCCCGAAAAATCAAGGAGGAGCAGCTCCTCCCTAGCTCATTCTATGAAGTCAGCATCAGCCTGGTACCAAAATCTGGCAAGACACAATGAAAAAATAAAACTTCAGGCCAATATCGCTCATGAACACAGACACAAAATCCTCAATAAAATGCTAGCTAACTGAATGTCGCAGCACATCAAAAAGTTAATACACCATGATCAACTAGGCTTTATTCCTTGGATGCAAGGCTGGTTCAACATATATTGGAGCTTTAAATCTACTCTCCTCATCCTTTAACTCCTCTTTCATATTCTTCATCTCCTTGGCTCTGCATATCTTATTATTTGGTGATTTCTTCAGTTCTTGCTTCTGTTTTTCCTAACCATGCCTTCAAACTATATAACCTAGAATTTTTTCTACCTATTCAGCTCCAAAATTGAATTGGTAATACAGAAGACCACATTTTTCTTTTTTAAGATTTATATTTTATTCTTTTTAAATGTTTGTTTTGTTTTCATTATTACCATTTGTATTTCTTTGGAAGAGAGAGAAAAAGAGAGAGACAGACAGACAGAGAATTTTACTTAAAACCAGGCTGAAAACTGCATTCCAAAACACACAAGGAAAACATTCACACACACACACACACACACTCTTAAAATTCAACGTGTTCAACATTTGGTAGATAAATTTACCCCCAATGAAATGAAAGTAATAGAATATCTTTAAATGACATAATAACAAAGAGGGTTAATATTTTCAGAACAGAGAAGAAACGAATAACACCAATTGTAAAAGAATTTATTATGAACCCAAATGAGCAAATATGAATAAAAAAGATGGACATGCAAAAGAACTAACTATAAATCCTGAAAATGAAAAATATAGCTATTCATTTATTAACTCATTAATTATAATAAATAAATATTGTAAATAAAATAATATATGTTTATTATATGTTAGGCATTGTTCTAGACAGTGGGAATAAAATAATGTAAAAAAGAGTAAACATCCTTGCCTTCAGAGAGATTTCATTCTTGTGAGAGACTAACAGCCTATAAGCAAGATAAACAAAATAAATTGGTGGCTCATGCTTGTACTCACAGCACTTTGGGAGGCTGAGGCAGGAGGACTGCTTGAGCCCAAGAATATGAGACCCTGTGTCTACAAAAAATTAAAAAATTAGCTGGGCATGGTAGTGTGCACCTGTAGTCCTAGCGCCTCAGGGAATGAGGTGAGAGGATTGCTTGAGCCCGGGAGGTGGAGGCTGTGGTAAGCCATGATTGCACCACTGTACTCCAGCCTAGATGACAGAGTGAGATTCTGAAGAAAGAAAGAAAGAAAGAAAGATAAAGAAGGAAGATATATAGATGTTAGGTGGTGGCAAGTCCTAATGACAAAAGAAAGGCACAAAATAGGGATAGCGTTTTTAAGTGTGGCTATGATTAAAATTTTAAAGAGGATGGTCAGGAATGCTCTTAAAAACATGATATTTGAATTAAAGAGAAAGAACAAGCCATGTAAACACCTTGAGGAAAGAATGATCCAGTTATAGGAAACAGCCATTGCAAATGCCATAAGGCAGGAGCTTGTCTAATGCTTTTGAGGAATAGCAAGGAAAACAACATGACTGAAATGGTAGGAGGAAGGGGAGATTAAGATGAGGGCCAGATAGTGTAAAGCCTTGTGTGCCACTGTAAGAACTTTGACTTTTACTCTGAGAGAGATGGTAAACCATTGGAGGGTTTTAGCAGAACAGTGACATGACATGGCTTCTGTTTTATCAGGATCATTGTTGTGTTGGGTATAGATGAAAGGGGGTTAAGGATAGAAGCAGGGAGATCAGCTAGGAGTCTGTTGCCACAGTCCAAGTAAAAAACAATGGCGGCTCCTACCAGATTGGTAGCAGTGGAAGTCATGAGAACATTTTGGATTTTGATATTCATTCAAGATAGAGATGACAGAAACTGTTGATGAGTTTAAAGTGAGATGTGAAACAAAAAGAAACGAGAGTAACTTACATCTTTTACCTATGTAACTAGAAAATTAGCATAGCTATTTACTGAGTTGGAAAGCATGTGGGAGACTCAGGCTTGTGGAGGAATATCAGGAGCTTTTTCTATTTCATTTATTTATTCATTTATTTACTTACTTACATTTTTGAGACAGGATCTAAGTCTGTCATCCAGGCTGGCGTGCAGTGACACGATCACAGCTCACTGTAACTTTGAACTCCTGGGCTCAAGGGATTCTTCCAACTCAGCCTCTTAATTAGCTATGACTATAGGCAAAAGCCACCATGCTTGGCTAACTTTTAAACTTTTTGGTAGATATGAGGTCTTTATATTGCCCAGGGTGATTTCCAACTCCTGGCCTCAAGCAATCCTACCACCTTTGCCTCCTAAAGTGCTGGGATTACAGGCATGAGCAGCTGTGTCTGGCTTCAGTTTTCAATTTGAGATACCTATTAAGCATTCTAGAGGAGATGCCCAAGGTGGTAGTTTGATAAACAAATCTGGAATTCAGAAAAGAGGCCAGGATGGAGATACAAATTGTGGAGTAACCAGCATATAACTGTACTTAAAGCCATAAAAAACTGGGAAAAAAAAAAAAAACTGTCACCAACCTAGGATTCTATAACCGGAAATATAATCCTTCCAAATTAAAAGAGAAATACAGACTTCCACAGGTCAACAAAAAATGGGGAGTTCATCAGCAGCAGATCTGTAAGAAATGTTAAAAGAAGTTCTTCAGGGAAAAGGACAAATACCAGAAAATCAGATCTACATCAAGCAATGAAGACTGTAGTATAGCAGAAGGAATAAATAAAGGTAAAATAAAATTTTCATTCTTAATTGATCTAAAAGATAACTATTTGTTTAAAGTAATAATAGTAATAATGTGTTGAGGGATAGTACATATGATTAGGTGAAAGAAAGATGGCAGTGTCATATCAGGTAGGAGAGAGGAATTGGGAATAAGTTAAGTTACACTACATGTGAAATGGCATACAATTGGCCCTTTGTATCCATGGATTGAATGAACTGCAGATTTAAAATATTCAGGAAAAGCAATTCCACAAAGTTCCCCAAACCAAAACCTGAATTTGCCACACATCAAGTTCTCCATTCAGTTCACATAAGTGAATTGATGTGTAGCCATTGTATTAGGTATTATGGATAATCTAGAGATTATTTAAAGTATACAGGAGGATGTGCATAGATTATTTGCAAATACTATGCCATTTTATATCAGGGACTAAGCATTCATGGAATTTGGTATCCTTTGATCACCAGGGAGAAACCAATCCTCCATAGTGATCAAGGTCAACATTCACAGTGCTAAATCGTATTGATAGTATGTACCTTGATATGATGTGATAAAAATGGCACTTTATCTGTGTGGTCTTCCTCCCCCAAAACTTATAACCCCAGACTACCTGTGCAAAACACATCAGACAAATCCCAGTTGAGGGACACGCTACAAACTACCTGACTAATGCTCCTCAAAACTGTCAAGATCATCAAAAACAAGGAAAGTCCGAGAAATTGTCACAGCCAAGAGGAACCTAAGAACACAGAAGAACTAAATGTACTGCGGTATCCTCAGTGGGATCCTATAGCAACAACAAAAAGACATTAGGTAAAAACTGAGGCAATCTGAATAAAGTATGGACTTTAGTCAATAAAATGTACCAATATTAGGCTGGACGCGGTGGCTCAAGCCTGTAATCCCAGCACTTTGGGAGGCCGAAACGGGTAGATCACGAGGTCAGGAGATCGAGACTATCCTGGCTAACACCATGAGACCCCGTCTCTACTAAAAAAAATACAAAAAACTAGCCGGGCGAGGTAGCAGGCGCCTGTAGTCCCAGCTACTCGGGAGGCTGAGGCAGGAGAATGGCGTAAACCCGGGAGGCGGAGCTTGCAGTGAGCTGAGATCCGGCCACTGCACTCCAGCCTGGGCGACAGAGCGAGACTCCGTCTCAAAAAAAAAAAAAAAAAATGTACCAATATTGGCTCATTAGTTGTGACAAATATCCCATACTAATGTAAGATGTTAATCATAGGGGAAGCTGGGTGTGGAGGTGTATGTGAACTCTTTGTGTTTTCTTTGTAATATTTCTGCAAGTCTAAAACTATTCTAAAAGTAAAAGGTTATTAGAAAGTGAGCTTACTAAATGTTGCATCTGCTGGTGCCTTGATCTTGGACTTCTCAGCCTCCAGAACTGTGGACAGTAATTTTGTTATTTATAAATTATCCAGTCTAAGGTATTTTGTCATAGCAGTCTGAATAGACTGAGACAATGAGTGTAGTAGAAACCCTTAAAATCTGGCTTTAGTTTGAGTTCTGGCTCAGCAACTTATGAAATATCATAAGCTGAACAAATGTATCTCTCTAAGCCTACTTTCTCTTCTTAAAAATGTTTATAAAAATATTTCTGGGAGAATTTTATTATACAAAAAAAAATTTCTGGGAGGTTAGAATTAGAAATGACAAGAATGGGCATGGTGGCTCACGCCGGTAATCCCAGCACTTTGGGAGGTGAGTGGATCACTTGAGGCCAGGAGTTTGAGACCAACCTGACCAACATGGTGAAACTCCATCTCTAATAAAAATATAAAAATTACCCAGGTGTGGTGATGCACACCTGTAATCCCAGCTACTTGGGAGGCTGAGGCACGGGAATTGCCTGAACCTGGGAGGCAGAGGTTGCAGTGAGCTGAGATCATGCCACTGCACTCCAGCCTAGGCAACAGAGTGAGACTGTCTCAAAAGAAAAAAAAAGAAAAGAAAAGAAAAAAAAGAAGTAGAAATAACATATACGAAAACGGTAAACTTACTGTAGAAACAAATGTAACAGCACAGTTTCACCGAGTTCACCCAGATACCTTAAATACATGTTCCATGGTTCACCAAGTTCACCCAGATATCTTAAATACATGTTCCATGGTAGTTCACTCACATTTTCATAACGCTTTCTAGATAATAGAGTGACTGAACTTGTTGGAGTAAAATACCAATATGAGCATGCTCTTAAATTGCAACTCCAAATGAGAAAAAAAATACATCTTTTATGGATGCAATTGTGGATCTCTAACAGGGCTTCTTCCTTGTGGGATTAATATTAGAAAAATACTGTATAAAACTTCAAAGGAGGAAAGAATTAAAAACTTCTACAGCAGAAAAGATGCAAATTCCCTGAGGACTTGTGCACCTGAATTAGAGATTGTTATCGAAAGCATCCAATAAAAATTTTCCAGGTGAAAAGCAAATAAAATGAAAGACTGTCAATAAGTAAAAATCTATTTACATGGATACGGGCAATACAGGTAGCAGGATTTGGCTAGTGATTCTCTGAAAATGTAAAACATCCTTGGCAATTTGTAGGTCTCATTCAAGCCCAAATCACCCTGAGTTTTGGAAGTAAATGAGTGCAGCTGCCAGCAGGCAAGCTGGTGACTGTGTAACACATTGACAGAGAATCATGCATGTTACAGGACATGATGTTAGGTGGGTTGAACCAAGGACAGATGCTTTGCAACAAGCTTTTCACAGTTTAGAAAGGAAATCGTTCATAGGTATAAAACAAGGCAACTATAAGATTCTCTGTCATGAAATTTGTGTCTCTAATTTTAAAATTAAAAAAAATGTAAAAAAAAGACTGAGCAAGTTTTCTGGTAAATAGGAAAAGTTAGTATTTAGAAAACCATTTCATCAAATTATCTGAAATTTCTATCTCACATCCAGCAATAGAGGTCTCCTTGTCTTCTTTAAAGACAGGTTTGCTTTTACTTACTTACTTGTACATGTTTGCTGAACTCTGTCCCTGTCACTGTATTTCTAACAGTAAATTAACAAGAATGTTGCTATTTGGACTCCATTGTGCCCAAGCCATTTGCTTAGGATGCTACTTCTAAAGTTTCCTTCATTGTCATCAGATGTTCTGTATCTAAAGCAGTGTTTCTCCATCTGGGGTCCTCAGATGCTGGAAGGTGTATTCTTTCAGGTCTGGGGGAACTCTATAAGAATATTGGAGTTTTGAGTTTTTATTTTGATGATAATCAAATGTACTATACAATTAAAATAGTTTTAAAAGAGAAAAATGGTGGAAGAATTGGGTTATAACATAGCGCATGGTAGGCATTATAGGCCAAACTTAAAACAAAATATCTGCGTTGTGGCAATCAGCATTTGTTTGTTTGTTTGTTTGTTTGTTTTTTGAGAAAGAGTCTTGCTCTGTCGCCCAGGCTGGAGTCCAATGGCGTGATCTTGGCTCACTGCAGCCTCCACCTCCTGAGTTCAAGTGATTCTCCTGCCTCAGCCTCCCTAGTAGCTGGGACTACAGGCGCCCGCCACCATGCCCCACTAATTTTTTTTATTTTTAGTAGAGACGGGGTTTTGCCATTGTTGGCCAGGCTGGTCTCGAACTCCTGACCTCAGGTGATCCGCCTGCCTCAGCCTCTCAAACTGCTGGGATTACAGGCATGAGCCACCACGCCTGGCCAGCAATCAGCATATTTTCATATTACAAGTTTGCAATGATGTTTCAGCAAAATAACGTCACACTTTAATGTTGTTAATTGAAATTTCATTATTTTTTATTATACTTGATTTATAACAAGATCATAGGCATTAAGAAGTTATACCTAGTTTTATGTTTGCATATTTTAAGTAACATTAATAAACAAGATTATATATCAACCTTTAATGATATAGTTTTCCTTTTAAAAGAGGTCTCTACATACCTAAGCTTGAAAAGTACTAATCTAAATTCTCTTCAACAAGCTGATGTATTTTCCATTAAAGAGCACAATGATAAAGTTAGTCAAAAAGTATGCCTGCTATGGAAGTTTCTCAAAAAAAATTGAAAAGAACTACCATATGAGTCAGCAATCCTACTTTTGTGTATATGTCCAAAAGAATTGAAGTCAAGATCTTGAAGAAATGTCTGTACTCCCATATCCACTGCAGCATTACTCACAGTAGCCAAGATATAGAAACAATTTAAATGTCCTTCGATAGACGAATAGATAAAGAAAATGTGGCACATACATATAATAGAATATTATCCAGCCTTTGAAAAGAGGAAAATACTGCCATTTGTGACAACATGGATAAATTTAAAGGACATTATGTTGAGTGAAATAAGCCAGACACAGAGGGACAAATACTACATGATAATACACATATGGGGAATCCAGAACATTTGAACTTATAGTAGCAGAGAGTAGAATGGTTGGTTCCTGTGGCCAGCGGGAGGGAGAAGGAGAGGTATTGGTCCCAGTGTACAAAGTTTCTGTTATGCAACCTGAATAAGTGCTAGAGATCTACTGAGTGACATAGTGATTAGAGTAAACAATACTGTATTACATACTTTAAAATTTCCTAAGAGAGTAAATCTTATGTTAAGTATTCTTATCACACACACAAAGTAATAATCACAAATAAAGAGGGCTGGGGGAACCTTTTGGAAGTGATGGATAAATTTATGGCATATACTGAAGTGATGGTTTAATGGGTGTGTCCACATCTCCACACACAGGTTTGTGTACCGCTGTTTGTGTAACAATCAGTAAAGTGATTAAAAAAAAAAAAAGAAAACCTAACTGTCTAGATCCTAAGAAGGGGCTACTTACTGGATAATTTGGTCACGTGACACTGTGGTCTATTAAGGGATCCATGTCATAGGGTCTTCACTCCCAGGAGACCCCAGGAGTAAAAAGCCAAAGTAACATTTGGCAGCTCTTTCTAGGTGCCCTGTGGCTCCAGCCCCCTGCCTCCCACATGCAGCATCTTCATCACTTTGGATCTATCTTAATTTTCTGTCTTCCTCGGCTCAGTGGTTTCTGATCTTTTGTATATGAGGTCTTTTCTTCAAGGGAAAAACATTAGACCCCCCTAATCAAAAGATCATTGTACTTTCCATGGAGAAAATATATAATGACAAAAATACCATAAATTCGATAATGCTATTAAATAAATTTTAGAATTTTAATCATAATAGTAGTTGTATGTTTTTAAAAACTGGCCGTATATACATGAATATTTCTCATTCTGCCTCCTGAGAAGGCTTCCTCTACATATGGATGGAAAGACCACTTGAAATAACTCATGACCCAGCAAGGGCCCAAGGCCCACAAGTTGGAATTGCCGTTGTAGCAGTTTACAATGTCAGCATAGAAAACAAATTCCCTCCAAGGCAGACAATCACCATGGCGCTTCTTGACATCAGTAACAGCTACAAGAAGGGCAGCACCATCAGATAGTGGGATAATTGACATGGAAATGACTTACGTTAAGTCACCTGAATTGTGCTTACATATATGAGTGTATGTATGTGTGTGTATGTACATACATATGTCAGACATATATACTATATATGCTGATATATACGTATACATATATTAGATACATATTATATATCAGATATATACATATGTTAAATTAATACATATAAATATATATGTATATATACACACACATAGATTCTACCATCCGTTTGCAGGCCTGAAGCAGAGAAATTTTTTGGCATGACTTCGGCAGATTTCCTTGTTTGTGAAACAGACACTAAAAGAGAGGACTTTAGGAAGCAGAAAACAAATTATTCATTTTTTAAAACCTCTTCCCCTTCACAATGTTGCTACCTTGTAATGTACGACAAACAAAACTCAGAGTGGTGACACTATTTCCTTAAAAAGAGCTCCTGGTGGTAGAAAATTGGGCAGCCAATTTTAGAGAGTGGTTGAATTCCAGAGTGTTGACTGTTGCCTACTGGAAGAGTAAAAGTGTTATCACCTGTTTAAGCACTGCTGACTGATGTACATTCAAAAGCAAATTCAAACAGTTGCACCCACTTTTCAGGCATCAGGGAAACCAGATGAAACTAGTGTCTCAAAGATATGGTATCAATGGAAACTTTTTCTTTCTCTCTCTCTCTCTTTTTTTTTTTTTTTTTTGCAATGGAGTAGGAGAGGAAAGGAAGAATTGCATTAAAATGTAATGTTTGTCAATGACTGTGATTACAAAACAAAAAAGGAGAAGCAGCAGCAGGAAGAAAGGGAAAACTTCCCAGCCCACTGCTAGCTAAGGTGTGCCACTATCTGAATATATTGGTAATGCGAGGGGCTGATTAGTCTGGAAGGCTGCCTACAGGTTAGCAGGCCTCATTTCAAATCTCTGACAGCAATATGTGCCGTTTCATGCTTCATCCTCATTCCCCATGTTCAACACAAACCGGGGTCACTCTATATATGGAAATCACTGTCTTCAGGGCAAAAAAATTAAAAAAGGTGAGATTGCCGCTTTAACCTCACTGGCCTCAGAAAATATGTTTTAGTCTGATACATTATACTAGTAGGAATTATTTATCAAGAAGATACAAGCTTGATATTTCAGAAATAATGAGATGTTCTGGTTTTGCAGCTGAAATTTTATGGTCCACAGAGCATCAGCTATGAATCCAGGGGAATGAAGTAAACTTGCAATGAATGATACACACCGTGCAGCCAAAGAAAAATGGCTGTGGAAAGGGTAATATGAAAGTTATAACACAGTACAAAGCTTTCTAGAGCTAAAGTTCCTTTGTTGCTATGAGAGGAAATATATTTTAAGGAATGATAAAAAGAATCCACACATAAAAATCTCTCAGACATTCCTTCCCGGTATTTTATTTGGCAAAGGACGTATGGGGTGAGAAAACTATAATAAACATTACAGTCAGTCTATGGTTTACGTGAAATATTTAAAAACTCACAGCAAAATAATCTGAAAAGTCCTATGACCTGTCACTGTTGTGGAGCACCCTGACATTAATGTGGCAGCTGGAAGAAGAAAAAAAATGAATAAACATACATGATATTGCTTTCTGGAAATGTAGATTTTGCTTTCATTTTTGTCGACCCAATTGTCGTAGTGATAAAAGGCCATTTGCCTTACATTTCCAGGACTTGAAAAGAATGCCCAGGAAATGCCAGGAAAATACTAACCTAGAAAAGTGACAAGCCGCTTTTCGCCACCATACTTTGGTGTGTATCGTCCTTAGCAGGTCCTTCTCCAGCCCACAACTGAATTCTGACCTTTCCCTGTTCTAGATCCACTTCCTAAGATCTTTGAGACCTATCACAGTTCCAACATCACACAAAGTCAGGCTTGGCTGTGCCCCAAGGAGCAGCAATTTGAAATCATCTACTGGTGATTCCAGTCCCCCTTGGGATATTTAGCCAACAAGTCTAATCATGAGGACTCTTCATTAGAGCACACAGCTTTGAAAAGCATGCTTCCCAGTACAGAATATTAGAAAATCAACATCAATAATTTAAAACCCTTTGCAAATATAATTACCCAAAATGGTAGGCTTAAATCAACCGCCTACAGACCTGTGTGCATTTTCACTGTCAGTCAAGGTCACCAAAAAGCATTCATTAAATACTTGAGGGCAAGAGGTGCTATGTTAGGCTGTGTACTGGGTATCAAGCAAATAGAATAATTTCCATCCACATTTTCTCTACTGACAAATGGAGATAGCAACACTTACTTCACAGGGTTGTTCTGAGAATGAAATAAGTTAATACATGCAGAGCACTCAGGATAGGGCCTGGCACATTTTGTGCAATAGGGTAAAAAGCCTTGTTAAGTGTTGTCAGTTTCCTACACTCATAACACATGACAAAGATGGCTCTTTGATGCCAATATCTATTATTGCTTAGTAATAGAATACCTGATTTTCAACCGGCCACGTGGCCATATGGAATCAGGACTATTTTTCCCAGCTTCCTTTGCAGCTAGGTATGGCCATGTGTGGGAACAATAGAAAGTGTTGTGTGAGTTTCCAGGAAGTATTCTTACAGTGTCCCTTACTTCATCCTGTTGTATAAAATGTGGCTGTTATGGCCGGAGCTCAAGCAGCTATTTTGGACCCTCAGCTACATGCCAAGAAAAGCAGAGCATAGGAGGAGCCTGGGACCGAACTGCCTTCCTAGCCCTGGACTTTCCATCTTGGGAGTTCTTTCATATTGGAGAATTACATTTCTATTTGTTTTAAGCTACTATTATTTTAGGTTTGCCTTACCTGCAGCATAACTCAATCCTAAAGGACATATCCCTTTTGAAATTAAATGCCCTCTAAATTTTTTTGTAAGTGGAAAAGAAAGCTTGCTGAAGAGAGTACTGGAGTCCCAGGCATACCTGCTGTGGCAGATATCTCAAGATAAGGTCATGGCTGAGACAGACACTAATATATAACACATATAGCAAATATTAAAAGGTCAGGTATTTATAAGTCAAGAAAAAGCCTTGGGTTTCATTTTCACCTTTCCTCCTTAAAAAAAAAAAAAAAGGTGGCCATGGGCCTTGCAAACCACCTGGGAGTGGTCCTAACCCTGGGTACAATGAGTGCCAAGTGGAAAGGGATAGCAGCCTTCTAGAAAAATTGAGACAACTTCCACCCCAGAAAATATTGTTCTTAAATGTATAAAGAGGTAGAAGTCTATGGTTTGTAAATGACCCTTATGCATTTGATTACCACTCAGATACATTTTAATCACAAATTTTTGCTGTGTACTTTGGGTTGCCAGATGATTTTGTTAAAAGAAAAAAACCTTAAGAAATTAAATTGAACCGAGTTAAATTGAGCAAAGAATGATTCACAAATTGGGCAGCCCTCAAACCAGGATAGGTTCAGAGAGACTTCAGTGCAGTGACATGGTGGAAGATTTGTGGATGGAAAAAGAAAAGTGAGTACAGGAAACGGAACCCGGGTACAGAAACAGCTGACTGGTCACAGCTCGGTGTTTGCCTTCTTTGAAGATGGTTTGAACGGTTGGTCACTTTGATTGGCTGAAACTCAGTGATTGGCACAAGAGAAGGTTACAGTCTGTTTACACATCCAGTCGCATTGCAGTTCACTATGTATGGAGAAACCTTTAGGCCGAGCTTAATATATGTAAGGAGGCAGTTTGAGGCTAAACTTTTTACCAGTTTCAATAAATACACCAGACAAACTTAATTTTAAAATGTAAGCATGTTTTCTATTTTATCATATATGATTTATTTTATACTATTGGGATTTTACTGCTGATCAGTTACATATCTTACATTTTACATTTGATCATATCACTTTTTTGAAAATTTTATTTTTTACAAAAATTATATTTTGCTCCCAGCTACAGACATTGTTGGCTGCTTACCCGATATCCATTCCCTTTCCTTCTTTGCAAACTCCAATTTTCTTCAGGATGATAGATTCAGTTAAGTTGAGTAGTATTCAGCTTCCCCAGGCCCATGAAGATAAGGGTGGCCATGTGACACAGTTTTGCCCAATTAGAAGTGAGTGCATGTCTGATGGGAAGGGGCAGGAAATCTTTTGCTTTCCTAAAAAAAGAAGACAGATGCGACTGATTCTGCTTTAGATGTTAACTTGATGGCTGGAGCTGCAGGAGCCATTTGCCAGAGGTGATGGACAGAAGGACAAAAGTCCACAGGCTAGAGAGTTGGAGTGGAAAGGCACAAAAAGCCTGGTTTTCTGATACCATCAGTGAGGAGATGAACACTCTCAGTTACCTACCTCCACCTTCTTTTCATGGATAAAAACAGCCCTTTACTTGTTTAAGCCAATGTTAGTTGGGTTTTTGTTACTTGCAGTCAAAGACTGATTCCTAACTGATATAGTCCCAAGCAAATAAAATAAAGGAAAAAAAAACCCCAAAACTCCTTTCTTAATTACTCCACACCCAATATGTTCAAAGATGAAAATTTTTAATGATTTTTGTAAAAGATTTTGAACTTACCACATGTATTTCTACTGCCACCCCTGGATCCATAAACTCAACATAAAGAATTTTTGTTTAAAAAGTTTGATAATATGCAATGAAGAGAAACTGAAGAGGTTCATAAGTGGATGAGGGAACTGAAAAACATTTCTGGATGAAAGGCAGTGAATGGAAGATTATTGACCAAGACACAAAGCAGAGGTGGACGAACAAAGCAAGCCGCATAGATCATGCTGGGCTGAGAAGCACTGCCTGTCTATACCGAGCTCCTAGCCAGCCTTCCTGTGGCCTAACTCTGAAATATGAATCAAGAATCACCAGATATTTGAAGAAAGCCTAACAAACAAAGTTAAGCAAACAGAAAAACTGATCGAGAAAAAAGCGAAGACAATTTTAGGAACAGAAGAAAAAAAACCCTGAGAAACAAATTCTTGGAAAGAAAGTTGAAGTAATATATCATGAAAATGAATAATTAGAGAACTCTTGAAAATGAAACACTTGATTATTTAAATAGAAATATTAATAGGATGCTTGAAGAATATTTGGAAAATAAATAATTGAAGAAAAAACAGAAGAACACAACCCTGAGGCAAGAAATATGAGGCCGGGTGTGGTGGCTCGCGCCTGTAATCCCAGCCCTTTGGGAGGCAAAGGTAGGGGGATCACTTGAGCCCAGGAGTTCAAGATCAGCCTGGGCAATATAGTGAGACCCTGTCTCTACAAAAAATAAAAAATTAGCTAGGCATGGTGGTGCACATCTGTAGTCCCCACTATACCAGAGGCTGACATGAGAGAACTGCTTGAGCCGAGGAGGTTGAGGCTGCAGTGAGCTGTGATCACACCACTGTATTCAGCCTGAGTGAAATCCTATCATGACTGATAATCCTATCTCAAACAACAAAAGAAATAAATACATACAAAAGAAAGAATAAGAACATAGAGAATCAGTTCAGGTGAGACAATAAACAGTTATTAAAAGATGAAAGTGTGGATAATTTGGAAAACAGAAAATTCACAAAACAGCGACAAAAACATAAAGCAGTTTCCCAGAGTTGAAGGGAGACACAAATCTTCAAACTGAAGGGATTGCTGAGTACCAAATAGGTTGCATAAAAAAATGTCCACACCTACACAATCATTACAAAATTGTAGAATGACATAAAGAATAGCATATATTCAAAACATTTAGTGAAAGAAGAATAGATCACTTACAAAAGAATTAAACTCTCATCAGACTTCTCATCAGCAATTCTGGATGCTAACAGGCAATGGGCAGTGCCTTCAAAACTCTGAAGAGGAACGCGTTTTCATGGATTTCTATACAGCTAGAGTATTTATCAGTCATGATGGCATAATAACTCTACTTTCAGATGTATGAAAGATTGTAAAGTTTATTTTTCATATACTCTTCTTTGGGAAATAATTTGATGATATGTTTCCATTAAATGAGGAAGTAAACCCAAAGAGGAAAACCTGAGATTCAGGAAACTGTAGATTCAATCCAGAATAGCAAAGAAGGCAAGGTCTAGGAAGACAATTGTGCAAAAAACCTAGAAAATAATCAGTTCAAACGTATGCAAGTGGATAGAACGCTCCCTGTAGGAGGTCTCCAGGAATGAAGGGATTCCTTTGGATGGGCAGAAAAAATTAAGATGCTAGAAGAACATTATGATTTACTAAAGGTTCAGAGTGCCTGAGATAAAATGGGGAATAAAAACTTCACAGGAGAAAAAACCAATACAAAGAAAGTGGCGGTCCAAATATAAAGTAAATGGTTCTAATTAGCTGTAGACTTCATGGAAAAAGGATGAAAGGGATTCTAAGTAACAGACAGAATGAGAAAAATGCTGAAAGGTTATTATAGAGGTTATTATAAGGAGGCGCACGACTCTCCCTCAACCAGATAAGAGAGTCCATCAGAATCTCACGGAAAATCAGAAAGCTGTGCAAAGCATGCTGTGGCTCCAAAGCAAACAGAAATGTGACAGAATTTTCCATCACTGTTGGAGTGTAATCAAGATGATTCCCTTGTGACAACACTCATTGAGCGGAATTGGGGACATTACCTTAGATTTATAGAGAAGAAAATATAATATGAAATGTGTTCTATCATGACACTTGAATCTGCAGTAAATAATGTTAACACGCTAACTTAAAAATAACAACAACAAGGCATTGGAGAGAAGAATAAAGGAGCCAATGTCCTCACTTTACAAAGTTGGGGGTTGAGAAATACTGCAGCCAGTTAGCAGACTGAGCAATAGATGTTTAAGCATCTTCGTTAACTTACCAAGGTATACTGATAGAAGTAAAGCATAGTGGTATAAACATATGAAGATGAGGGGTATAAATGAAGCCAAATAGCCTTGAGAAATAAAGAAATGGAGGTGATGTGTTTCATTTAGGGATATTGACATAAACACTGAAAGTACTAAGATACTGTTTGTAATAGTTATCTCCAGGGAGTTGGCTGTGGATGGGGAGGGTTGGACAAGGAACTATTCTTTCCATTATAAATTCTTTGTACTATTTGATTTTTTAGTCATATGCGTATATTAGTTTTATTTTAATTAAAATCCTTTCCACATAGAAATTTGCCACAGGAGTTGAAACAGATTATCAAATCAATTTAAGTGAACTTAAAGCAATAGATTATTTGCTGTAAAAATATTTTCATTTACTGAGGGTGTTTCCCCAAGGGAAATGAATATTATATCAAAGAAATCAACTGTTCATAAAGAATATTTTTCAATTGCAACAATATCCAACTTTTAATTACTTTATTTTAAAAAGGAGATTTTTCATGGTTGGTTGAAATCAAAGCACTCAGAGTATAATTTGGAGAATTTTCAAAAGGAAACCATTTCTCTAGATATTTGGGCCTCGCATACATGATTGTATACATAATATATACATAATGTTTCAGGGGTAAATCTGTTGACCAAAAGATTGATCTCCTAAAAACCTTTTTTTTTTTTTTTGAGACAAAATCTCGCTCTTGTCCCCAGGCTGGAGTGCAATGGCACAATCTCGGCTCACTGCAACCTCTGCCTCCCAGGTTCAAGCAATTTTTCTGCCTCGGCCTCCCGAGTAGCTGGGATTACAGGTGCCTGCCACCACGCCCGGCTAATATTTTTGTATTTTTAGTAGTAACGGGGTTTTACCACATTGGCCAGGCTTGTCTCAAACTCCTGACCTCAGGTGATCCGTGCGCCTCGGCCTCCCAAAGTGCTGGGATTACAGGCATGAGCCACCGTGCCCGGCAGGTCTCCTAAATATCTAAGTAAACCTTTAAGTATCACAGAGCTAAATTCTATTTAAGTAATTATTGTGTTAAGGCAATCAGCCATGTGTGTGAGTTTAAATTTCCAAAAGCTCCTTGCTTTGAAAGAGTGTGGAAAGAGACAGACTTGTCCCTAGAATTATCTTCCCACCAGCTTTCCAACCTTACCACCTGGCAAGCTCCAGTCATGTTTCAGGACTCAACTCACATAATCTTCTCAATGTCACAATCCCTTTGTGTTCTCACTTGTACCCTACACATACATCTGTCACTGCATTGTTTATATGTTTACCCCCACCTGGAAGTAGACAGCAGGTGCTTCATATCCAGCTTTGTATTGTCTAGTGTCTAGTGCAAGGCCTGTCACCAGATAGCAGCCCTATGAATGGTTTTTAGATGAATAGATGAACCCTCTGTCCTGCCCAGATCTGTTTTTGGTTTGTTTTGCATATATTAAATGCATCGGTTCATTTAGGAAAAAAAGATTATCAGAAAAGCATACAGAAAATGATACAGATTTTTTTAAGTGGAAAGAAAAGAGAAACGTAAAATTGTTGACTATTGGAGTAGCATAGAGACTTATTTTCACACTATACTTCCATTTCCTATTTCCTTCCCTCTGTTATTTTCTTTCTTATCTCCCTCCTAATTCCAAAACAAAGGATCTGAAGTGATGCGCAATACAACATATACAAGTGTAGGTCAGAAGGAGCATTAGTGCTAAGACAATGGTAGCCCACCCAAGAAAGATGTTCTTCTGTTTTATAATTATTGATCCCCTATGTACCAGGCAATGTGCTTGGCATCAAGGGTGAAAGAGCGATATGACCCTGCTCACAGGGAGATTAGAATATAGTGGAATAAGATTGTTTCTCTAGTTGAACAGTAAATTTGATTCTGAGATTTCAAAAGAGGAAACGCTTTAGGATAAGTTGTTTTCAGTTTGTGTGATAAAATATTTCAGGAAAAACACTCTTAGACACATACATCAAGATTAAGTGAGAGAATGTATATGACCTGAAAGTACAAATAAGTGTTAGCTATTACATAAGAGACACTAAGTAATGTTTCAGTGGTGACTTTGCTGAGGATACTGAAGTATACATGATGTGGACCCAATGTCTGAGCACAATATAAACCGCCTAGAGCTTTCTACTTTAAGTGTCCATTCAATGGGATTGGTAGAGGCCTAATTCCAGTCCATTGGAGTTTCCTCTCTTTTTCAAGGGCTTAAAATAGAAATTAAGTTTCCACAGAAAATAAAATTAAATGTATTGCATTCCTATGTTTGTGGACTGAGTCATCCTAATACATGGGGGTAGGGGATAGAGGGCCGTCATGTGGAATTGCTGAAGATCCCTGTGCAGTACTGTGGCTGTCTGCACTGTGGACTGATTACAAACCCTAGGATTAGAGCTGAGTCGTTTGAGCAGTGGTCCTGCGGTGAAGAAGAATTGGAGAGCAGAGATGATGTGGACTCCTGGAACTCACTTTCAGTGAACAGTTTTGAGACTGAATTTGCAAGCAACCAAGGAAGCTTTAACCTCTCTGGTTAGACACAATATAGTCAGTAGAGGAAAAGAATAATGTAAGTGTTAAACCTTGCTAGAGTTTGGTGACAACATTAAATGCACTGATACCAAGGAGTATGTATATCCAGAAATGAGCAATATCAATATAATGGAACTGACTCCATCTTTTGCTTGGCTGCTGACAGATTGCCCAATCTAGGCCAGGCATGGTGGCTCATGCCTGTCATTCCAGCATTTTGGGAGGCCGAGGTGGAAGGATTGCTTGAGCCTAGGAGTTTGAGATCAGCCTGGCCAACATAATGAGAGCCTGTCTCTACAAAAAGAAAAAAAAATTAGCCAGATGTGGTAACACAATGCCTGTAGTCTCAACTACTCTGGGGGGCTGAGGTTGCAAAGATCACTTGAGCCCAGGAAGTAGAGGCTGCAGTGAGCTATAATCCTGCCACTGCACTTCAGCCTGGGTGAAGTGCTCAGACAACAACAGTTACAAAAAAGAGCATCTCAATCCTTCTTTCTCTCTGTCTCCCACCTGGGAAAGCTGATAAGAAAGTAGGATTGAACTTTCATTTGGGTGCTGGTAAAAAGTTTAAACCAAATGTGGAATCTTCACCCTGGACCCACTTTCTAACCACTATGAAAACCTACAGCCAGTCTCTTTTCCTGCTCTCTGTAGAACTCCCAAACCACTATTGGGGCTGAAAGGAAAAAAGAAACAACAACAGCAAAACAAAACTTAATCCAATGGACAAATGAACAACAGAAGATGCAGGGGGGCAGGAGCAAGAAATATACCTAAAAGAAAATATAAAATAAGGTGGCATGAGTAAACCCAAAATATCAGAAATTACAATAAATATGAATGAGTTAAGTTTTTGTTTTAATCAAAAGGAGATTTTAGAGTGAGTTTAAAAAACCATAATTCTTCTCTATGTTATTTATAAGAAATATATCTTTTTAAACACCACACAGAGAAGTTGAAAATAGAAATATACACAGCAAATGGGAAGAAAAATAAAGTGGTATAGCAGTATATCAGACAAAATTGAATTAAGTGCAAAGACACTGAGTGGAACAAAGAGGAACGTTTCATATGTTATACGTACAGTACACCAAAATATGGAATGACCGTCAATCCTTTCTGCACCATACAACATAGCTACAAAACATAAAAAGCAAAAACTGCTAATACACTGGGTAAAAATGACAAATTCATAATCATTATGTGACTTTTCTGAGAAAATCTATTTATGACCTGAATATAAGACCCAGACTTTGTCTTACACGGGGTTTTGGGAAGAATGGAGATGCTAAGGTATTGGTGGATTTTTCCCAAAGTGGGAATGTTCAGGACGTGCTTGCCCTTTATCTGTCGAAGTGTGGATACTCTAGCAAGACTTGCTGATTGGTTGATACGAAATGAGCTGATTAGGGTGAAGCTGTTAGTGTTTGACTGACTTTCTTTTTTTTTTATGTTTTTATTTTTGTTTTTGTTTTCGTTTTCATTTTGAGATGGTGTCTCACTCTGTCACCCAGGCTGGAGTGCAGTGGCATGATCTCGGCTCACTGCAACCTCTGCCTCCCGGGTTCAAGCAATTCTTCTGCCTCAGCCTCACTAGTAGCTGGGATTACAGGCATGTGCCACCACACCTGGCTAATTTGTGTATTTTTAGTAGAGACGAGGTTTCACCATGTTGGCCAGGCTAGTCTTGAACTCCTGACCTCGTGATATGCCCACTTTGGCCTCCCAAAGTGCTGGGATTACAGGTGTGAGCCACCATGCCAGGCCCTTGGCTGACTTTCAGAAGCCACTTTACTGATGCAAAATTGTCAGCAACCAATTAGGACATGTACAAATCCAATTCTTGTATTTATTTGCTTCTCTAGCCGAAGAATAATCAATGCTTTCCTACAAAGAGAGAAACTTTTATTCTCAGAATCCTGCTTTCAAGAAGCCCATAGTATAGTAGTAGGGATAAGACAAGTATACAAGTAACTGTCATACAAAATAAAGCATTCTGTAATGAATGCTGGAATGGAAGTCCAGAGATCTCGGTTTAAATTGCCGCTATGTGACCTTGGGTCAGTCAATGAACACTTCCAGATTTCAGTTTTCAGAAACTGAAATAATAAGCCCTGGTCACTTCACAGTGATGGATGGACATATAATGAATTACTGTAATTTGTAAAAATACTTGGCAAATTGGTACCAAATTTTAAAAAGACATTATCGTTATCCACTGAAATGAGACACAATCAGAAACTTTTTTTTTTCTTCTTTTGAGACGGAGTCTTGCTTTTGTCACCCAGGCTGGAGTGCAGTGGTGCAATCTCGGCTCACTGCAACCTCCACCTCCTGGGTTCAAGCCATTCTCCTGCCTCAGCCTCCCGAGTAGCTGAGATTGCAGGCGGCTGCCACCACGCCGGGCTAATGTTTGTATTTTTAGTAGAGACGGGGTTTCACTATGTTGGCCAGGCTAGTCTCGAATTCCTGACCTCAGGTGATCCATCGCCTCAGTCTCTCAAAGTGCTGGGATTACAGGCATGAGTCACCATGCCCGTAATCCAATCAGAAACTTTTTTTTTTTTTTTTTTTTTTTTTTTTTTTTTTTTTT